>NC_092214.1:46478026-46623887 GCF_043381705.1 Parasteatoda tepidariorum | reverse complement strand
TAATATACTTCACTTAAAGTTTAAAACAACATAAAAATTTTATTTCGGGTTGAAGTTGAGATAAAAACCTAACGTTTTTACCTTTTGAAATACTGCATAATTTGTTACAGAAAGATTGTTTTTTTTAGTATAATAAAATCTTGATTTTAGTAATAATAAAAAGCTTTAATATTTGTTTTCTAGACCGTATTGTGTACTAGACTGTATTGTGTATTAATTAATTAAATCCACTCTAAAGTAACACTCTTGAGAGGGAACGCGTTTCAATTAAAAGAATTGGTTTTTCTTTTCTAAAAGTATTTATTCTAAGTAAACAAGCATGTTCAGTGAAGTCAAAATTATTTTCAGACATTTGATAAGTTTATAATTATTGGAATAAGTCCCTCAAGCTAACAAGTGAGAGGGACATTGATCCGTTATAATACCCAGTGTGATGAACTAGGGAGAGGAAATATTGATTAATTCCTGACTTTTAAAAATCCAAAAGAAAAATGTTACCCTTATATTAATATCATAGTTTTTTATTGTTTACGTTTGTAAAGAATTGGTAAAAATATTGGAATAATCGAATTAACTATTTTAATTTACCTGGCAGTGAAATAGGAATTAATCTTAAAAAAATTGAGAAACTGCACAATGTTTTTTTTTAACTGATGCTTCTGTGGTGGATTATATGTGATATTATTGAAGATAATGTTTTTACGCATTATATTAAAAAACCGCGTATTATTTTTTTGCCTCAACAATCTGATTTTTAACTTTACTATTTTACTTTTATATAAAAGAAAACTATACTGCATAACTAAATCGGCTATGAGCCATCATATAAAAAATTAAGTATTTAATAAATTATGAATGTAGTTATGTAAGTACTGGAGTAGAGGTTAATTATGTTAAATATGCTGGTGTTAAATTTTCATGAGTCTAGTCATTTTGCAGTACACATACAAGAGAATTCTTTTTTAAAAAAATAAAATCTGAAACTCTTTTTGCATGGACCAAAAATAATCTTTTTCAACAGATTTTTTTCACAAACTTAAGATAAAAAATTAATAATAATTCATTAAATTAATCTTCTCTTCGGATAAAATTGCCCATAGGTTTAAATTTAATAAACTAGCCGTATTTAAAAAACTTTATCCATCATTATCTGTCATGTAACCTTGACAAAATAAATTCTAAGCCAAGCAGATGTTTGTCACTTGACTTTTGAGTAAAACTCTTATTATTGCCCCAGGACTTAATATTATCCTAGCTTAATATTATCCCAATTTTATATTATCCCAGTTTAATATTATCCCAGATTTTATCCCAGCTGTCGACTTAATACTGTCGGAGGATTTTTTCTACTCAGTTACCATGGTAATTGTATTAAATTATTTCTGTTCAATTCACAAAAATAAGTCCTATGGTTCCCAGAATATTCCATTTTCAGATGTGTTAACCATTTTAAAAATTGTCTCTATATTTCCTATATTCTAAGAAAATAAAGCTTTGATGTTGTAAAGAGTTTTATTCACTTTCCACTTAATAACTAGGATAATTGTGTATTGTTTTAATGTTCTTTAAATTTTTATGGTGAGATCGAATTAAGTTTTCAAGTTTTACATAAAAATTTCTTCTCTTCAATTGAACTTGCCCGAGTAAATTGACTTTCAGTTTCTTTTTCCCCCTCTGTTACTTTTCTACTCCGTTACCGTCTTCAAGGTAACTTGATTAATTAACATTTATTTATTGATTTTAAATTTAGAAGTTCATTAAATATTAAGTTCATAAAAATAAAGGTAAGTATTAGGATCTGTATGACTAAAATTCAGTAATTTTCTACTCAAGAAAAATCAAAATATGGTCCTGCTGTCAATCTTCCCTTGTGTTACGATTCCTCACTCTGTTACCTACCATTTACTATACTTTTTTTCCTTATATAATTATACAAAAAAAACAATTTTTGTTATTTATAGCATAAATTTGACTAGAATGTAAATTACTTACTATTTCAGAAAACTTATTTTTTATTCAACAGAGAGGAACAAAATACAGATTCAAGATAAAGTTTTATTGCTTTTATTTTACGCACCAAATTAAAAGATGCACTGCTGCTTTAAATTTTACAGACAAGAAACATTCCAATTGCAACTAAAGGTTTTATAAGTATAAAAACTGAATAACAAATTTGAATTAGGACAAAATTTTTTCAATGCCTCTCTATTTTGAAAAGCACCCAAATACATAATTACAATACTTACGTTTTTTTTAAAATTTATGTTGCAATGAGCATAAAAAATATTGCAGTAAACATTATCAATATTTAAAATATGATTAAATATTTTTTATATTGCTTCAATCTGCTTTTCATAGTACTAAATCTAGAATTATATTTCACATTAACACATTTATGCGGCTTGTTAACAATAAATAATATTGATAGTCACAGTTTGATACTGAAAGATAAATCGAAATACATTTTTTTTGTTCATTTCACATTCATTTTGAATTACAAGAACCGTTGTGCTCAGAGGAGAGAGCGCTGGCCTCCCAATGATGAGGTGTCCCGGGTTCAAATCCCAGTGATAAGAAATGGTTGGTCGATAAGAAATTCTACACCCGGCTCTCACCAACCACAGTGCTGATGTAAAATATCGTCAGTAGTAGACCGATCATGTGCAAGAGTTCATTTCTAACGGTGCGATGTTTTCGCGGTTTTCTTCTCCATGTAACGCAAATGCGGATTAGTTCTATCAAAAAATTCCGCACTAAGGCAAATTTCAATACTTGATCCAGGAGTTCCCTTTTTATCTGAATTAGGTTCAAAAATAAAAGTTTATGGAGTGAACATTGGTAGTCATAAACTCAAAAATTAGATCGCCTGTTCAACGATGGGATAAATAAATGAATACTACAATGCAAAGACTGGATACTGAACATTTTTATTCAAACTTCTTTTTTGTCTTTGACGTAATCATTTTTGGCAAATGTTCAGAGTGTACAATTTGTCAATTTGAGGTTATTACTTTTTTTATTTGCTTTTTTTATTTGCTTTGCTTTCATTTATTACTTTTTTTATTGCTGAATTTAGTCAAAGCCTTGAGCTTTTAATGTCATAAAAACGATTAGAAAATACAACGTAAGTAAATAACACTCAAACATTTCCAGAAAATTGAATAACTACTACTACTTGATAAGAAAACGTATTAAACCTTGTACAATCACATCATACAGTGTTAACGGTTTTAAAATCCGTTTAAAAAAATTAGGGTGAAATCCTTGAAAACACCAAGATAAACACAAAAAAGAAAGCAAGTGTGAAAAAAAAGTTTCGTCAAATATTTGAAAGTTCGCGGTTCATTGTGGAAAGACGATCACCAAGAATAACAAAATATAGCTCGGGGACTGCTGAATCGTTAAAAATGGAAATGCAAACTAATCCACTAATGCAAACTAAACTAACGACGAAGTTCAAACACTTTTGTGTGGTGTATGCGTCATCTACCGAAATCCTATTTTCTAAAAAGCATTATTTTCTTTGCATCAGTACTACAAATATCTTAACTATCAATGAGGCTATTCCCTTAAGCGTCATCTACTAATTTTTTACCCTTTTATCAAATTTAACACAATTTTGTTTTTTAATTCTACTTCGAAACTGTTTTTTTAATAGCAATAAACAAGTGCTATATATTCTAAAGCGCTAACTCTTTTGCAATATGCCAGAATTTGTCATAAATAAATGTTTAAAGTAGTTCTATAAGATTAACTTAAATGAATCTGTATAATTAATTTAAATAGTTTTTAACAAAACATTAAGAAAACAATTTTAAAAAAACTAAATGCTTTTTGTATGAAAGAAATTACTGGTAAATGTTTTTATTAATAAATTAATAAAACTATCGTTGTCTCAAAATTAAGTCAAATGAATATTTTAATAAACATTTCTTTCTTATGGTAGAGAAAATAAATGACTAGAATTCTTTATTTTTTGAAAAATAATGCTAAGAAAAATGAACTCATGACAGTTCTCCAATTTCTCCGTAAAAATGGTTAAATAGCAATTATATAATTGTTATTTTTCTATCTTCAACCAAAACAGTCAAATAATCATAAAAAAGAAGGTAATCAAAATGTAAATGTGAGAAAAATCGTTTATTGACTGCTTTCACTTAATGCGGTTAGACAACTAGAGTTTTATCCACGCCAACTAGGCCCACTTTATCAAGTCACTGAGTTCCATTCAGATGGGTACATACTATAGCCGAGAGGCTTAATCAAACAATCTCATGGTTAGTTTAACGAGGGTTCGAATCCCAGAGTTGACACTATAATATTTCCTCCTTTCCTTCAACACAGTAAGAGTTTTCCGTATCTTGTACGCCCCTGCCGATTACCCTGTAATATTGAAATACGATGTTGTCATTCAAGCATAGATAGCCTAGATGTCTACAGAACTGAATACAGAAAATCTAGTATTTCCCATTTCTAAAGATAGATGTACCACCAGATAGACTAATTAAGCTACATATCACGATTTATCGGACAAAGCACAACTTCAATATTCATTAACTAACAAAAAGCCTAATCTAACTAAGTTAAAATTAATTTTTATGGTTTAGAAACTATGATAGTTCTACATGGATACAAAATCGTGTATTTCTGTATTCATGTTTTTTTTATCTTACCTATAGTAAATCATTGAAAACCCGTGAAGGTTCAAAATAATTTTAACCATAAAATCTACGGTCAGTTCGATGGACCGACTGCTGTGGTTATTTTACCGTATTTTAGAAGGAAAATTCTAACAATGAAGAATGGATTTAAAGATTATTTTATTCAATTATCTATTATCTATTAACCTATTATTTTTTTTCAATTCAATTTTAAAAAGAGATTTGAAATGTTTCATCGTCTTTTTTAGTAAAATAATAATACAATTAATAAAAGAGCGTTTATATAATATGCTAATAATGTTATATATAGTAAGTAAGATTTATTATCTTTCAAACTAAAAGAACTTTGTTAAAACTTTCAGCTACGTGAATACATGAAAGTATGGTTGCTTTGATGTACTGCAAAATTTAAGCTCGTGATGGAAACTTTAGAAGAATGCGGGTTTGTTAAACTTTTATTTCAAAGAAGCAGTTACGTAGTGGATGTCGCGTGATTCTAAAACCTCTACGAAACATAAGTTTCAGTAAAAGCTCTTTTCTAATGTTTGAAATATTTAACTCCGTCAACATTTTACTTTGAACTAAAGTAAATGCAGAAAACTGTGTAAAACGGATTTCCTGAAAAAAATCAATAGTGAATGAAATTTCAAATTCCTAAATAAGCATTTCTTGTATGTATATATAAACTAATTAATTCAAAACTTTTAACTATCAAATAAAAGTGCGGTCATTTATTTAAAGAAAGTACAGAAGAGAAAGCTCTATTTGCATTAATAGTTAACAAATAGATCAAATATAATAAAAATTAAGATAAAATTTGGAAATACACATCAATACCTACCTATTCACTGAATTATTAATGAATCTTTTAGATAATCAGTAAAGAGTTGCAATAGTAAATGTTTTTACAAAACATTTTAGAACCTAAAACAAAACTTTACAATTGACAAAACATTTTACGCTTATCATTGCAAAAAATTTTATATTAATATCTCCTTTTTTTATTTTTTTTGTCTTAAAAACCAATCTTCTAATAGGTAAGAAAATTCATATACTTTAAAAATTGACAATAATATTTAAAGATTATTTAGTTACTGAGTAGGTGTAAAAATATTTCATGTCGAACACTAATTTGATTTTATGCATACCAACAAAGATTTATTTTGCTCGATTAAAAGATATCTTTGATTTTTTTATGAACCTTGATATTATTAAAATCTTGAAGACTTTTGTCTCAAGATTATAAAATAAAATAATCTTGTCATCATTATCTTTGAAAACTTTATTTACTCATTATCTTTGAAAATTCGTGTAATGTGATTATTATTTTAATTAAATATTGTAACTTTCTTATGTCGCTGTCTATGTTTTTCCTTATTGTGTTTGCACCTCGATTAATATTAAAAAAAATATTTTTCAATATCTCTTACTATATTATATGTACTTCGATTAGGTAAGCATTTTATTTTACTTCTTTATGGGGTAAAAACTAAGATGACTGACGTAATAATGTAAATACCTTACTTAAAAGGGTTTGTAATTTTGCCACATTACTTTAAAAAAATTCTGGAAGGTATATTACTTCCAAATTTATCTACATGAAAAAAATAGAGTAGATAGAATAAACCATTCAATTTTTGCAAACCAAACACCAAAAAATACAGCGAAATATTTTAAATATCATAATTCATAATAATAATATAATTAAGACCCTTAAATAATATAACAAGACTTTAATTCTCAACAGCATAATAGAAACGTTTGACCATATTTGTTGTGCTTGTAAAACATAAAAGTTTTCCAAATTTATTCGTATTATGTTATTGTCCACACAACTTTTAAAAGTTAATAATTATATTCGCCATACCTACAAACGGTAAATATTTTTTCAAGAAAAATGCTTTAATTCAATTACGGAATGCTGCCATAACAATTTCAATGTCTTATTTAAAAGCATGCTAAGAAGATTGGCTATGTTTCTTAAATTAAAATCCAGAAAAAAAAAAATTTCTTTTTACATATAGAAAATAACACTTAATTTTTCTAAGCGTAAAGCGAAAAAAAGATTAAAAAAACTCTTACAAAAAAAATTTAAGTTTAATTTCGTCGTACATTTCACCTGAAACTTTGTCACAAAAATTTGCATGCATAGCTTCTTAAATCAGTATACTAATTGCATTTACATCAAAATTAACGTAAAAAATTTTTTAAAGGTAATACTTACATTACATATACTTTTCTGAATTAAGCATTTTTTTAAATATCTATTTTTAGGAAACCTAGATTTCTTCCAACATCATACATTATTTAAAAATTTTAAATAAGTTCTTAAATTTTTCGTTGAGTAAATCCTAATAGAAAGGTAAATTCTTTAACTGTAAGAATCTTCACATAGAAAAAAAACCCAACTAAATTTCAAACATAAACCATTTCATTTTTATAAGCATAACAACAAAAAGACACCAAAATTCTTATGAAAGCAAACAGTTTAATTTTGTTTACTTCCTATTTATCGTTGGAATCTTTCAAATGATAAATAGTTGAAATGATTTTTATTTTCAAAGATACAGGCTTTTACATAAAAACAGTAATTTGTTCTTATGCGTTCAAAAAACTGAAAACTCGAGCTTTCGTAAAAGTGTGCTTGATCCATTGTGTAAATGTTAGATTAGATCGAGTCACGCAAGTATTAGAGGGGAAGTAAGAAACACGGAAAAATTTTTGATACATTGAAAAAATTTGAAACATTAATCTTCTGCACAATCACTGATGTTCACAGAAAGGCAATAGTTTTAGATCAAGTATTTCAAGAAAAAGCATGATTCAAATACAATATTTCTATAAACTGTCTCACTTGAACTTCGTAATTGCTTATTGTTAGGATATGTGTTTCATTATGCAAACAAAACTCCTTCCTGTTGAACATTTTAAATAAAAAATATGCATTAATATTAGGTTAAAGAAGAATATTTCTTTAAAATTTTCACTAAAAGGATTTCTTTACGATTGTTAGTAGGCAAGTTAGTTAATTAATTTCCTTATTATAATTGATTTAAATTAGTATGTGGAACAAAATAAATCGCTCATTAATATACATTGTGTTTGGTTATCATCACATTTAGTTTATGATTTTAGAGCCTTTAAAAGATTTATCCAAAAAATAAAAACAATAGGGGGTTAAAAATTTACACTTTAGCTCAAAAAACATCAATAGCTGAAAAAGCATTATTAATAAAAAATGAATTGAAAACATTAAAAACTATTTGTAAACAGAAAAAAACTTAAAGAAAGTGAAACAAGAACTTTTCATTTTCTCTAAAAAAACGGATTTGCTTACTCAATGGATTCTGATAACATTTTATCCTGGTTTTTAAACTATTATTTGCTACCTCATATTTTATACTTTTTTCGCTTTATTTTGAAAATTTATATTAAGATCAGTAATAACAAAACATCCCTGAGTGCATTAAGTACATTTCATTGAGAAATCGGAGCAGCTGAACATGGGATCTTTTTATTCCGTTTAAAATTTTTGCTTAATTGAATTTAGCCATTCAGATTAACTGAATGTTCAACTGAACTTTTGAAGAAAAAAATTCACTCAGCGTATACCAAGTTTTGTTCACAGGTAGTATGAATAAACTTTTGTTTAAATTTTGATTTGACTAGCTTTTTTAATTGACAAAAATTCTAATTAATATTTTTTTAAATTGCGTTGAAAACTCTTTACATGTTAAATGTATTCTATAAATGCATAATAATATCCAAATCAAGTTTATTTATAAATATCATTTTATCTTTAAATGCAATAAAACGACTTATTTTCAGAAAAACATATATAATTTGATTTGAACCCTCAAATGATACTTTATTTTGCAAGAAACTAAATTATAAAAAATATTACATGTTTGCATTGAACAAAAAACTTATCAATATGGAATTTTTCAAGCATCGATAAAAAAATATGCTTTTACTTGAATTAAAAACAAAACAGCTTTTAATTAAAGAAGTTATAAGAAAGTATAATAAATACAAGTAGTATCATAAACTAATTAAACTTGCATTTTGTTCAATGGAAATAAATTTCGATATTTAAATAATCGACAATGGACATGTTTCAAGCTCATCAAAAATAGGAGCATAGTTTCAAAACTTGACATACGGGAAAGTAACAAAGCATAAATGATTTTTTTCTTTAAAATCACATGTTTACATTGTACAAGAAACTTGTAAATTAATTGCGTAATTTTGCAATTTTGTAATTCTTTCAAATCATTTTTGTTTCGTTACATTCATGCCTGTCAAGGCTTGAAAATGAGCGCCAATTTCTGAAGCGCCTGAAATGCATCGACTGTCATTTTTTTCAATTTTGCATATTTTTTTTCTACTGCGTAATATCTTACAGCTTCAGTTTCTTGGGATTATTTATTTAATGACAATATATTACAGACAAGTAGACGATTCGAATATTATGTAATAGAGTGACATGCCACTCTTATTCCAAAAATAACATTTCTGCTCCCAAAATTTTTTTAAAGCATCTTATTCCTTAGCACATCTAATCTTAAACCAAAATATGAAAAGTGTTTTAAAAAACTGAAGCTTTTTGATGTAATAAATCTTCTGCCATACTTACGCTTATCTACCATGTTTTTTTCAATGGTCTGATCTCAAATAAGACCTGTTATGCAGCTGGTGATGACGTTGAGATTATAGAGAAATTAGGTCAAATCATAATCTTTTGCTGAAAAAAGGACGAAAAGTCCTTTTTGTTTCTATTTATGTAATTAAAACCTTTTAATTCGATAAAAAAACGCCTTTGAATTAATGCGTGTAGGTCATACAGGAATAACTCACGAAAAGGCGCGTTTTTCAAAGAAACATATTTAAAAATTCAATATTTTAAATAATTTAAGGGACTAGCTATTACCTTAACTAATATTCAATGTCTAAATGTTATCGTGATTGGCTATTGGAAAAGTTATTGGAATATTTTGACACTTAAAAATCGCTCTTCTGAACAACTTCGAAAAAGTATTTCTATTGCTATTCTGGGATTCACTGTTATGGAATTCACTGTTATGGAATTCACTGTTTTCCATGCACTAAAATTTAAGGCGAGTGTTGCGAATATGGGCGTAAGTTTTGAATGATTCTAGATTCATTTACTGAGTATTAACATACGAGTTAGTTCTCTCAAATGATGATTAATAATTACTGAAAATGTTTTATTAATCATCATTATGACTGTTATTAAGGATAACTTAACTTTAAATAAAAAGTTTTTACTGGAATTGATATTAGCAAAAATGTTACGTCTTTGAACAACCATGAACCATGACCAACTAGATGGTTGTAGTTCAGAGAACGCTTTGACCCGTTTCTACATACCATAAGTTTTAATCCTATTGAATACTAAAACGAAAACCACTATATGACTTTTTCAACTATGAATAATTCATTTTAATGATTTTTATTCATTCATAACTTTAAAAATATCCTTAAAGAATTTTCCAGAGAAGAATTAAGATTCTTAAGCTTAAAATAATTTCCTTAAGAAACCTAACATTATTTCAAATAACGATTTACAAACAAACACAAAATTATCACCCATTCATGAGGAAATTTTGAAGAGAAGATGATAATGGACTGGACTTACCCTTTGTTTAAAATGGGATAATCCTGCTAGCATCGCACTTACTTGGGCACCCGATGGAAAATTTAAAAGAGGAAGACCGAGATTTACTTGGCAAAAGTACATGCATCGAGATTTGAGTTGGTAGGGGAATATACACTTTTTAATATACGCTTAGGCTTAAATAGTTAATACATTATGAAGTTTTTTTTCCCGTTATTTTAGAATAATACTTAATATACGAATAATATTGAGCCTACAATTTATTATTATTAATATTTTGTTTTGCATTCAAGCATGGACATAAGAAACATAAGTGAAGGCTTTTTGTTGGATATAGGGTAAAATTCGTCACGAAAAGGTTTTTATAATACTTATTTCTATATTAATTTCAAGTATCAAAGTAAAACTCGTTATGATTAGGTTTAAAGGAATAAAATTAAATTTAATCGCAAAACAACAGCATAATATTCTTATATTACTCATGTTGATGCTATTCATTTTAAGCCATGCAGTTTTATGTATCAGAACATAAATGAAATCTACATATGGTTAAATTCAGTGAGATATCATTAAATTAAATCCCCAAAGGAAGCAGTTTTTTATCCTATTTTCCTTTTGATTATGGCAAATATCAAATTATTGCAAAAAAAAACAGATAAATGTTGTGTTTAGATTTAATGGAAAGAATTCAAACTGAATTGTATTTTGTTTTTATTGTTTCGAACGTCAAAAAAACATGATTATTACGGTTCTTATTTTTATAACTTCATTTATAATATCGCAGTATTAAACAAAAAATATTGTTACATTCAATAGAATAAATATTTTTAATTTTTAGCTTTTTTTATTTTCCTGTATTTCATTTTATGTAGCAAAATAATAAAGCTCAAAAATGCTTTAAGCTCATAACAATAAGATACAGCATGAAATGTATAATCCAATATATTTATTAGCTAATAATGCAGAAATTTTTTATAAAAATTAAATAAATTTTATAAATAAAAATAATACAAATCCATCGTCTTTTGCCTTTAAACACCATGCCATGCCAATTAATAAAATATTTTTTTATTTGTATCTCCATATCTTACTATAAAAAATAACAAAATACTTTTTCCCAAAATAACATATTTTTAAAATATTTTCATTCATGTGTAAATATCATGTTTTTAAAATATAAAATGAGATTATTACCTTAAGAGCAAAACTTGGATTACTACCAAATATGTACTTAAAGTTACTATTCTATATACTATGCTTTCAAATTCAATAAAAATCAGTCAACTGATTGTTAAGCATGTTTATCAAAAAAAAATATTAGTTAGCAACGAATTATTGATTTCGTAAAAATGTGAAAGAATTTCAAAATCAGCATTAAGTTATGAATTAGAAGCAATATTTTCTAAAAAGATTCATTCATTTCCTCCGCATTTAATGGACAGGACTCATAACGTCACAAAAAAAGAAGCATTATGTTTCTATAGCCTTCTATGCACCTAGTTGGTTATATCCGAGGCCTCAAAGTATTTCAGCCTCTTGTGTATTAAGTGTGGGTTAAGTGGACGGAATTGATGTGGTGATAAATTAATATCGTTATCACAACCCAAATTCAGTCACCCCTATTGAGATCAAACAATACCATGTGCCTTACTCCCCCCCCCCTCCAGTCGATATATTTAGACAAACCTTTATTTCTATCGCCTAAAGACTACCTATAGCTAAAAATATTTCCTAATCAGTTCTATAGCAAACGTCAACCAAAAAGAAGCCTAAATATGCTTAGAGAATAATTATTATATACTAAATCTTAGAAACTCAGTTTATTTTAAAATTAATTTGCTTTCGGTAGTTCAGACGATTCATGAGATAACTTATGGATTTATCTTTAAATACAAGAAAATATTTCGTTGAATAATATAAAGTATTATGCTACACCAAATTTATTGCATTTCTGTACTTCTTTAAAGGGTTAAAAATGTTTCTAACAGAAACCTTTTTAACCCTATTACAGGACATTTGTTTTCTCTTCAAAATTTCTCCCAGTTTCTTATGTTCTGTTAACAATTAAACTATGGCATCTAAAGAAATATATTTTATTTCTCCAAATTTTACGTTTGCACTTAAATTTTAAGGGTGGGAAAATATTTCTTAAGGAGTCATAAATAAATTTAAGTTTAGTGATTATTTACTATGAAAAGATGAGAAGTACACTCATGTCCATAAATTAAGGATAATTCAGAATCACACGGAAATCAAACTCTAAAATTAAAATTTCACCTGTAGAATTATCACACACATGCCAAAGAAGAATATGCAAATTACAGGAAAGCACTAGATGACGCTTGTAGTACGTCACAATGACGAGAGTGTACAAGAGGGGTATATAAGGAATGGTGGCAAAGGAGTAACATTGTTCACAAGCGCTTTAAAAGCCTTTCAGTGCAATAACCGCATAGGTATGGCACAAAGGAAACATTTGGATGATTTTTTACGTGGCAGAATCATCGGACGACTGGAATGTGGGCGTACCCAGCTGGAAGTATCCGAGGAACTTGGAATCACCCAGAGTGTGATCTCCAGGCTTTGGCAACCATTCCAAGATGATGGTAATGTGAGTAGACGTTACAGCACAGGTCGCCCCCGAGTTACAACGCTGAATGAAAACCGGTATTTGGCAGTTACTGCCAAAAGAAACAGACGGAGCACAGCATCAGACCTGTCTCGTCAGCTCTCTTCAGCTACCGGTACGGCGGTTTCAAGGCAGACCGTGTACAGACGCTTAGGGCACATTGGTCTAGATGCTCGTAGGCCTGTCAGATGTGTTCCACTTACCGCAACTCACTGTCGCCTGCGATTAGCCTGGAGTAGAGAGCATGCATTGTGGACACCGCAACAGTGGCCTTGTGTGATGTTTTCCGACGAGTCCAGGTTTAGTTTGCAGTCTGATTCTCGCCGGACTTTCATATAGAGAGCGCCAGGTACCCGTTACCACCAAGACAACACCATTGAACGACACCGTTACGGTGGTGGTCGTTCAATGCTGTTGTCTTGGCTCGTTTGGGAAGGAATTATGCTTGGTTCCAGAACTGACCTGCATGTTCAGAGTGTAACGATGACAGGCCACATCTATAGGGATGTCATTCTGGAACAACATGTACGTTTGCTTTGGGGCGCCATGGGTGCTGAATTTTTGTTTATGGACGACAACGCCCGTCCTCACCTTGCAAACATTGTAGACGAATGCTTTCAATCGGAGGATATCACCCGTATGGATTGGCCAGCATACTCACCGGACTTGAATCCAATAGAGCATGTGTGGGATATGCTTGGCTGACGAATTGCAGCCCGTCAACCCCCTCCCACCTGTCTACTGGACTTTTGGAGGGCATTGCTTGATGAGTGGTGTAATATTCCCCAATATCAGATTGATAATTTGATACTCAGCATGCCTAGGCGTTGTACGGCCTGTATTGCATCGTCCGGGAGACATACTCCGTATTAACCATCATACTAACCATGTTATACTTTTTTTTGTAAATAGGTTCTTTTTTGAAATTTGCTCCAGGGAGTAAAAATCGCAATTTTTATTAATTATGTCAAACATATATCATCTTTTTTGCTCTTTACCTTTTGTTTAATACAGAGACTTTACAAATAAGTCAAATTTGCTTGGCTTCTGTCTCTTTCTGTGCCTGAACTTCATTATCCTTAATTTATGGACATGAGTGTATGTTGCAATCCACAAGGGTACATCACTTTCAGCAAGCATCCTGCTTTGTTGTATATTTGTATTACATTTTCTAAATCACCCATAGTTGTAAACCATCTTTTGCATATGATTTCGTACACAGTCTAAGTGCTATTGTTGAATCGATTGAACAATCTGATAAACTATAATAATGATATTTTAGGTTTTGATAACGTATTTTCATCACCTACTTATGAATTTGCAACTCTCAACGGAAATATTGTTTTATATTTTTTCTAGAGATTCCAAAACTGTACATTGAGAAGGGTGAGCACTACATAATAAAAAAAACTTTTAAATTAAAATAAGCATACTTTAAAGCATACCAAATGTTTTGATTCTAGAATAATACAACTTTCTTGGTATTGTATTTAACTATTTGCAATTTTTTTTAAATATTCTTTGTTGCATCTATCTGAAATCAAACAAAAGGAATTATTTTCCATACAAGATATTAAACCTAACTCTAAAAACACAAAAAAATGAAGGTGCCTACTATTTAATTTTCTCTTCGAAATGGTTTTAATTTCTATGTAATCACAAATATGCTTAAAAAATCTATTAATTCAGAAATTAATTTTATCAATGACGAAATATTTCCTTTTAATCCAATAAATTATTTCCGCGCTTGTAACGAATCCCATTGGAAAAGGAAAAATTCTAATAAGAAATATTTTAGTCGAACTACATTTAGGAGAATTATTTTAAGTAGAATTAAGGTTGGGAAATGTTAGCATAAAAGATATTTTCATCTTGCTTCACTAAATCAATAAGGAAACTTTGATTTGTCCATACGAAAAAATAAACAAATAGTTCCTCCATTAAAGATTTCTTAAGAAGATCTATATTTCTAAGGTTTCTTTAATGCATCTCCAACAGCAAAACAAAAAAAATGAAGTTTTCTTTAGAAAAAAGTGTTTTTAAAAAAAAACTCTTTTGATTGAATTTATGAATACTAATTTAGAAGGTTATTTTGTTACATTATTTATTTTGAATCGATGCTTGCGTTTATTCTTTAGTATCCCTACTTTATTATGCTTTTGTGTTGAAGTTGTAACGTTTATTTAACATATTTGCATAATATCTGAGCTATTGACAAGTACGATAATAGTTCAAAAGTGATAAAAAGGATGTAAAGACTCAAGAGACAAAAATTTGTCGCACGGATGTTTTTATATTTTTTTTTCAAGGGTATTGATATTCATCAAAATTTAAAACATTTCTTCAGAATTTTTTCCTAGCAAAACTGTTAAAAGCTTTTTCCTTTACTTTATCATTTCCAGTTTTAAAGGAAAATATGTTTTTTCTTCTTTTCAAAGTATCAAATTTTTAAGAAAAACAACTACAATCTAAATTTCATTTAAAATAATTTTTTCAAGTTTTAATAATAAATGAGGGAGAGAGAAACAAATTTATTCTTATCGTTTCATTATTATTTAAGAGATAAAGAATTTAAACTAATTATAATTGATATTTTTAATGCTTTTAAAAAATATATTTATTTATTTCAGATTCATAATAACTTTCTTAAATAGTAACAGAAAAAATAAATACTTCCTTCGTTAAAGTCTCAGGATTATACTCTGTTAAAAATTTTGCAGAATGATTTAACATTATATGGGAAGAGGAAACAAGTCGGGTACGCAATACCCGGTGAAAAGGGAACTTTTTACCTGGCTTTTCAGGGTACCCGGCTAAAATTTTCTTGCGTAGCCGGCCGGTTCTTGATATCTGACCAGATATGATAACATTTATGCTTAACAATAGGAAAAAACCTATAATTTTCTGACGAAAATATATTTTACAAGATATAGATCTAATGAAATTGAGATAACTGTTTGGGGGGCAGAATGGCTAACATAAAAATTTGTAATGAAATTATGCATGCTTATGCAAAACAATAAAAAAAATCTTAAAATTTTCTGTCGAAAGCGTATTTTACAAGACATAGATCTGATGAAATTTATAGAGCGCTTATATAAATGAAAACATATATTTTTATTTTTAGATTTGTTTAAACTATATTTTACAAAATAGTTTCTAAAAGGAAATTGAGATGACTGTTTGGGGACAGAATGGTTAACATGAAAATTTGTTATAAATAGAGATATCAGTAAAAAGTTGACTTTAATAGGAGGTAGGAAACATTAATAGTTAATTAATTTATCATTTTATTTATGTAAATTTTTAATAGAATTTATTATTGTAGCTTCTATTTAAAATAGGACATTTTAAAACCATTTTTATAAAATGATTGTGTATTAAAGGATAAATGTTTTAACTATCAGTTATCTACAATGTTTTAACTATTTTTAATCACCCTATATCTATAAACATAATTTACGAGCAATGAGATCTACCTTGGTACAATTTCTTAAAAATGGTAAAAATTCTTATCTTCCTACCGATTTTTAACACAAGAGTCTAATAGAGGTTTTACTGTACTTAATGCTAAAATTTTTCTCCGTAGTATGGGGGTTCTTTAGTAATTTTGAACCCCTGAAAGATTTAGTCAATCATACAACAAACAAGCAATAAATTTACTTTCATGAAAAAAAAATTTGAGTGAAACCAATTTATATTTTTGTTAACAGTGAAAAAAAAAACACGAATACCTTTCATTTATTGACCTAAAGAGTGAGAAACACGCAGTAGTAAAAATTAAGCTTCAAGTTACCAATGTACAATTTCCTTCATAATCTCTCATCCTCTTTTAAATGTAAATCAACTTATATTGAAAATATAATAAGATACAACAATTGAAATTTTTGTAGACTTACGTAAAAATTAAAAGTTTTTTTGAAATAAAAATTACGTGCGAAAACTTTAATTAGCAATGTTTTGTTAAAACAATTATAACATGTGCTTTTATTTACGAAGAAATCTTTAATGATGTTTAAATTAGTAATATTATAAAAGCAAGTAATGTGTCTTAGTAAAAAAACATTTATATTGTGTTTGCAACTATTATCTATAATACATCTATAAGATGCTACGTCTACAAATCTAAACATGTCTAAATCATAAAAAATATTATTAAAATTATTCATTTACAGAAAGCAAATTTAGTCTGAGAGTAATAGACGTATCGTATTTCTCAAAAGTTATTTTACAGATCATTATGATTATCATAGAGAATTTCTTTTATTTAAAAAGATGTCAAAGTAATTCCCCATTTCTGAATTTTGTATTTATTTAACTATCGTATTAATTTAATTAAAACAGTTTTCAGCATTGTTTTATTAAATTTATATGTCTTTCTTCTAATCAGACACTTCTTTTAACCAAGAGTATTTCTCTGTCCAAAAGGTATTCTACTTTTCAAATGTTTCTTGCATTAAAACTCTGCGCGAAAGTAAAATATGTCGTACCTGATCCAGTTACTTCGTCAGCTTGATTACTAACTGATGCATGGTATTCCAAAATTATGACTATTTATATTAATAACCTCCTATTCTGTATATAATTGCGTTGAATAGGAATGTGTGTTACCCAGTGCATCACCAATTATGAGGTTCAACTTTGTCTCAGCCATAATACGGTGCTATAGGGTGAACCATATTACTTAACTTTTTAATATGAATTACTTTATATTATGATTCAACATGAACAGAGGCATACAATTCAATTTAACGCTGAATATTTGAGCTGCAACAAATTTTGACCATATTATGACTCAAAATTGAACCAATTTTTTTTGTAAACAGAATTGAGACCTTTGTGAGGTTGAAAGTTTTCCTACACAAAAAAGTAAAATATAAAATTTTAGAATTTTTTAAATTTTTATCATAAAAACAGAACTTATATTTATTGTAGTCCTCATAAATTTATATGTAAGTGTATGAGATATGTAAATGCTTATTACAAATAAAATATCCTAAAATAATTTTTGCTTATAATTGGCATGGAGTATCCCTCACTGGACCTATTAATTTTCCCGTATCCTATTATTTTATTTAGTCCACTATTTATTTTTATTTTACCTTGATTGGCCTCAAAAAATGCTCTTTTGATCGAATTATAGTTTACAATGTTCTTCTCCGTAGCTTTGTAATTTGAAACCTTACTTATGAAACAGAAAGATTCTTGGGTCAAGTACTGGTACAAACTCTCTGTGATGGATAACTTTGCGAGGGAAACTAACTCACATCTACCTTAAATAGATACGAAAACCATGGAAATCTCTCATGATTATCTAAAAAGTAAAGAATTAATAATCTGCAATCTATAATCTACAAAAAAAAAGTATAAGTATTGTCAAAACTACCAGAATATGGTGAAATTTACCATGATGAACTCCAAAAAACTCTAGTAATTTTTGCCGCAACGCTTTGGTAATGATTTTAGGAAAATTAACAAAATATGGTTTTAAAACGTGTGATAAAATTTGGCAAATGTGATTTTTTACCAGAATTATGGTTTTTCTTTTACTAGACCTTGTTATTAACATACAGTACGGTAATTTCAACAGAATTTTTTTCTACGTGTTTAGAAAACATTTAGATATATCCGGAAATAACATTGAAATACTTAATTTGATATGACATAATATACCAAGGACAAAAAAAGAAAGACATTTATATTTACACAGTTAATCATTAATTTGTTTCTTGTATTACAATGGTAAAAGTCTTCAAAATTGACTCTGAAAATATTTACCAAAATTTGTTTGACCACCCTTGGATGAAAACTATCTGCAAAATATTTTCAATTTATTTTAAAATTAAATATACGATGCGTTGCAATATAATACAGCAAGGCAAATATTTACCATCTTTAAAATTAAACGATATCATTACTTTTATTTCAAAAATCTTGCGTCAACCAAATCCAGTAAGAAGTAATTCACTATTTAATGAACTTTAAATTTTGCTTTTTTTAAAGGTCACGCATTTGTTGCTAACAAAACCTCAGCTTTGGTTATTTATTTTGTCTGCGCTTGGTAGAGTAATAATTTAAATGAAAGCTTTATATATTTAGAATAAATATTTTAATTTTTAAAGATAGAAATTTGATACTAGCTCTTCTCCAAAGTCTCATCTTCATTTCAGGGAAAACAACTTGTATTAATCAGAAACTAAATATTTTTAAAAACTTTATTTTCCTTTATTTTGCCTGCCTTTCTTTTTAAGTATCGTATTGACTTTTATTTTCATGAAAAGCCACACGTTTGAATATTTCTAGATTAATTTCATAAAAGTTTTATCGTTCACTTTATGGTCTATATCGCTTTGTTATATTTTACAGGCTTATCTAAACCATTCAAAATATTCATAAAAGCGTAAAAGTGATTTTTCTGTTGATAAAAATGTTTATCGAAAGATTTCCTGAAACACGTTAACGCATTATTCAATTTTTCTCACTCATACATATTTATTTTATGTTACATGAATTACTACTCATTATTTTCGAACACATTAGATTTAAAAATGATTTTATTATCACAAAAACTCTGAATATTTAGCATAATACAAAGACGACGGGAAATCTAATTTATTTTCTCCTTTAATGCTTAAAACTTGCAAATTTATTTTATTTAAAAAATATTGCTTTTTTTATCTATTGGAGAGCTTATGTAAGATGAAATTACAACTATCGGAGTCATATTCTAGATTGCAGCCACTCCCTATATTTATTTGATGGTCAAAAATCAAACTCCGTCGGAGAAATATGTTTATTAAAAGAAAGTATAATTTCATATCTGTTTCTGTAACTGAATTAATAGTTACTAATTAGCATTATTGAAGTCACATTTTTGAACTATTAAAATTCGCAATTAGCTAGTGGAAATCTAATCATTAGAACAATAGTTGTTGAAGTTGCGAGCAAAACACAAAAAAACATTTTAAGATCACAAGTAAATATAAGTAATAAAATTTTGGAAATAGGGTTGATCTATGATTGATGGTGATAATTTTTTCTAATTGAATTACAATTTCTAACTGAATGCTTTTGCATATTTAAATTTTTACACATTTACTCAACATATTTTGGGCAAATAATAGTGGAATATTGTAAACAAAATATGAGAACAAAAATTTCTAGTTGCTATCTCTTCTTAATGACGAAGAGAGTTGGCCATCCAATAAAGAAAAAGTGACGTTTAAATCAGGAAAAAAAAATACAGAAAAGTGAAGTTCAAACCAGGAAAAAAAACAGAAAAGTGAAGTTTAAAGCAGGAAAAAAAAACAGAAAAGTGAAGTTTAAATCTGGAAATTTAAATCAGGAAACTTCATATAATTAACCTTATCACAAATTGTAAAGAAAGATTTTTATCATGAAAAATAAGTAAAAATAATCCAATAAACAAAATTTAATGTATAGTTTTAGGGAAAGAATATTATGACATTTTTGGCAAAGATTCTTAAAGTTTCTACAAGTTTTATAGAGCCGTTGCATTATCCAGTCATCTTTTTCAGTTGTGATATTATACTCTTTTTCTAGAGCCATTAGAGTGATCTTCCTCAAATTTTGAGTCAGTAGAAAAGAACAATTTCGAATTTACTTAATATTTTTCGTTGATGAAAGTGCTTTGTTTTTGTTTTTCTCGTGATTAGTTTAAACTTTTATACAGTTTTAGACTTAAGTATTATATTTTTCTGCTTCTGGTCGGAAAATGGTGCAATATCACGAGGTACTTTTGAGCGTTTAAGGACATAATCAATTTTTGACATGCTCTGTTGATGTTTAAAATGACTGATGTCGGAGTTAGTTTTCCTACTTGATTTTTTTTTTATTTAGTTGCCATCACTTCTCGATTTTATGCGGTCATCACATTTAAAGTTTTAAGTGAGATGGCTACCTAATTCAAAGCGTCTTTCCGCCATCACATGCCTCTGTTTTTAAATCAGTAACAAAGATTAGACTAGGGTATGTCTAGGTTAGATGGCCATAGAGTAGAGACGGCCTCCTTAAATATCTCCCATATTTATAAATAAATTTCAGCTGATGCTATTGCACAAGAAGAAGTTCAACTTATTTATGAATAGGGACAAACCATTATTTTTTGTGACAATGAAAAGTGAGAAAAATTTCATTTTATTCAAAAGTCACATATTTTTCTTTAGTTAAGTGTTTGTTGCTTTTCAATACATTGGTAATTTTTTCTTTCGTTTCTTTTTTGAAATGCTCATTAAACTTCATGAACATTTAAGGCACATATATAGTCCATCAGGTACATAAAATCAAAGAAAAAAAAGGCTCGAAAGTGGTTTCTACAATCGCATCTTGAAAAAGAGACTTGCAGTAATGTAAAAGGATATTTCTTCTAAACAGCTTTCGTGATGAAATTTCTTCCTTCCAAATGATGGAATACCAACAGGATCCGTAGTATTTGACTGCAATTTAAGTGCATAAGGAAAAATCCACAACTCCAGAAAATTCAATTTCTGACTTCAAAGCAACAGGTTCAATTTTGATTCGATTTAATTTGAACGCTATTTCTAATTAAACGTTTTTGAACTTATCTGCTTCTGGAATAATCTAAAACAAAAACATGCTCTAATACAAAAACAGCAGTAAGAAAACATCCTCGAAGTGAGATATGGCCATTTGTAAGTACATTTTCGAAAAACAGCCTTTTTATGTTTTATTTACAATATTTCCCTATTTTTTGAGTTCAAAATACACGAAAACATTTCTTGTATCGATATTCCCAGTATTTTTATTTTGATTAAAAAAATATGGCTCTCTCCAGGACTTACACTTTATATAAGCCTTAAAAGTTCATTTAATTGGTAAAAATATAACCAAGGTATTAAAAAACAGCAAAACACTAAACGCACGAAGAATATTTGTCCCCTAAGTAAAATAAAGATCAAAACTTTTCTAACATTTTACTGTAAAAAAAAGAAAAAGAAAAAAAAAGAAAGAAAAACGTTTCTTCCTAATTTATTTACAAGTTGAACTACTTCCTATAGTGTTGCATCTGTTATCATCTGCTAATATTGGGGATATTTAAGATGGCCATCTCTCCTACATGGCAATCTAACCAAGACTTATCCTATGTAATACCTAATTTAATTTAGTTCATATTTGCAAAAACATAATGAAATTACCTTAATAAATTTATATTAGTCAAAAGTTTTCATTTAATACTGTATTTCTTCGGATTAAACTAGCATTACTTTTAAGAACTAAAACTCTCATAATGAGTTTAAACTTAAAAGATTTAAGCAATATCATACTAAGTTTCCTCATTATAGCTGGTAGCCTCATAATCTGGTATTAAATACTTTTATTATTCAATGCTGAATATAATCCTCCTACACATCGCATTACGAAAATAAAGATTAATTTCAGATCGAATTAATAAGCAATGTAATTTGGAAATTGTTATTAAATTAAATCCTAATGCCGACGTAATTGGAAACTGTAAAGCAATATCCAACCCCGTAATACAATTTGAAAAGTGATATTGCATTTAAGATTATTGTTTCTTGGTTGTATTTGATGAACAATACTGGAAAATATCTAATTAAGATTCTGGGGTATTTTATTATATTCCTCTGATATTAAATACTAAAATTTTTGTTTAAAATACAATTTCCACCACGGTGTTACAAATAGAAAATACGCGAGATAAGGTCGATCATGAAAACTATACAATAAGTATTGAATTCGCAGGCTCAAACAAGGTGATCGTCATAATTTTTCTGCAAGAATTTTTTGCTGATTATTCTCATATTTTTGCCTTTATCTTTACTTTATCTTTTGTTAGCTATTTTCTTACATTCCTAATAATATAAATTTATATATTTCCATCACATACGTAGTTCACTTATGCATTTCTTTTTTTTCTTTTCATTTAAACAGTGAATATTACTATGAAAGATAATGAAAAAAATATATCTGCTGCATTACACATACAGAGTAATTCGTAATATCTGTAAAGTATTTGTTAGAACATTTCTAATAATCTCTCTTATTTCTTCGTATAAACTTCAGTAAGGTTTTGAAGAATATAGTATTAGAAGTAGTAGTACTTGATTTGCTTCGCATTAGAGCTGAATAGTAGGCGATGGCCATTGAGCGCATGTCCAAGACGTCGTGAATTCGATCCCCGCCAGCCGAAGACTTCCCTTGTAATGAATGATGACTGAGGCTCGTTAAATCTGTCGGGTCACAAAGTCCTCCATTTTCCCAAAGCAAATCATACCTCTAGGGGTACTGAATTGAAAAAGATAGTAATCTGGTTCAGGTCAAAATTACGATTTGCGGACGAATGAATGGAGTATGATTGGATACTCTCTGTGACGTGTGTGTGGCTGAAGTCGTATTCTTGGCCACAGATGGCGCCACTGAAAAAAACAAGAAACGCCATCTCTGCCTTAAAACTTCACTTGATTTCATAAAGGCTTGCTGGTATTGGCAAGTGTCATTAGTAACAACAACATGATGGAAAAATTGAAGATTTCAACCCCTTAACTTAACAATTGTTTTGCAAAAAAACTGCAGACCCAAGTAGTAGCAAACTACACATCAAAGTAATTTGAAGCTTTCCTAATGTGGCAATCACTTCAGTTTAGATAATATTAATTTGAAATGTATCAGACTTTTCTAGCAATAGGTTCTATGCAATAGGCCTACAAATGTTTTGTGGATAAAGAAAATTAAATTATCAATTTTTGTAAACTAAAAATGTATTTTATAGTATAAATTTTGCAACTTAAAACATTTTGGGAGCCCTGAAATGGTTATCTTTCCAGTTATTTTGGGCTCTTAAGTTAAGGAGTTAATTAACAATATAATCATTTTAACTCTCCTTGATCCTATACTATATGTAAAAAACAAATCTACATTAAAAATAACTTAAATATATTAAAACTATATTTAAGCAAAATATTTAAAAAAATATATTAAAATGTCTGAAATATGTAAATTAAAATTTTAGGTGTCTTTCTTTAACTCTCAAAACAAAAATACTACTATAATGTATCAGCTATTTTTTTTTATAATTATATCACAAAACTTCATATCAAACAAATTCAATATCCCTAAAAATTGTAGTTTTACTAACAAAAAACCACTATTTCAGCTGTAATTTTCATAAATATAATCATAGCATTGAAACAAATTAATTAAATTCATTGAAACAAATTAATTAAATTCATTGAAACAAATTAATAAAATTCATTGAAACAAATTAATAATATTCAAATTTTAAAACTCATTACCAGATTTATTCACAATTAGAATTCATATTTTAAGTCTTTTATGAATGAATTCATTATTCAGTAATATAAATTACCTAGAAAAGAATTACTAATTTAATTCCAAATGATATGTCCCAGACATATACATAACATTCGTCATATGTCCAAGTTCAAGTGTTATTATAATCAGTAATATCAGAAAACTTTAATCTATTCTCCATAATTCTCTAAACAACTAATCATTTATGTGTGACCATTCAAATATAGATTTGAATATCAAACCGTCTAGAGAAACCAGACGTGTTCTTGGGCGCTTTATTGAAATAGTATGCGTTGAAAACACATTATTGAATTTGTAATAAAAAGAACTTCTCATTAATGCTAACTTTTAATTAAAAACTATTGAAAAGCATTTTAATCTTAAGGTAAGAGAAATGATTAAATTCTTAATTTGTTTTCTATGTTATTATTAATATACATGTCATGATTATATACTTTCTATGTTTTATATCTTCGTTCTTTCATAATTTTTTTCCATGTTATAGGCTTACGCTTGAAATTTCTATAAATTTTATATTATAGAATTCATTTGAGAAAATTTCTGTTGTTTGAAGAAAAAATAAAAAGATGTTCAGTGAATAACAGATAACAATCATAAATATTCAAAAACTAAATATTTGTTAGTTTAAGACGCTTTTCGTGATGCTGAAAGTCCCGCAGAGGACTGATCGTTAAGACGTGGTTCCCAGAACCGAATTCAAGTATCACTGGTTACGGTCAGTGTGTGGGTGGGTAATCACTTTGATAAGCCTGCAACGGGACTGAGGGTCTGCGGTATCGGTCCTCGTTAAACTGTTCTGCCACAAAGTGCTCGACTTCGCATGCATATCATCAGGCTACCGAAACAGAGGAGCCATCCCCTTTTCAGAGGATCAAAATTGAGATGACATGTTTTCGGATCATCCTCATTAATGTTTCCCAAACAGTCGCGAATAGCCCATTGCTCAGCAATAATGCGACATAAACCACCAACAACAACTTGATGGTGAAAATTGAAGATTGCTTTATAGCATAGATAATCCCGTTATTCGCTCAAAAGATTACTGACTTTAATAAGAATTATATATATATATATATATATATATATATATATGTGTGTGATAAACGTGTGTGATATATGTGTGTGTGATAAACGAGACACGANATATATATATATATATATACACAGTTAAGTACATTTATTTTTATTTCACAATGAAGAGCTTTAGTTTCTAAGCATATTTCAAGCATAAAAAGCTACAATCTTTAAAATGCTGTATTTGAATCATGTACTAAAATACTCAACGTTTAAATTTCATATTATTTAAAACTTTACAACATTCATAAACTGTGAATTTTAAAGCAAACTACAAATTAACTTTATTATTATATCATAAATAATAAATCTAAGATTATTATGAATTAGCCTGATATTAAGCCATTTCGATTAAGCATTTCATAAAAACTCTTGTAATTCAACATCTAAAAACCTTAAAAACAGTACCTTAAAACATAAAGAAGTTAAATTAATTAAGAGACTAAAATATGTATCCATTTTATTAAAATTCCTTAACAGTATTGTTCTTAATAAATTCATAAATTGTGAAATTTAAAACAAACATTAATAAATAATAAATTTGAAATATTTTTAAGCAGATATTGATTGAAATGTTTTGATTAAAATTTCTTAAAAATTCTAGTATTTACATCTTTGTAAAATATATAGTAAAAAAAGTGATTGCATTTCATATCCATTTAATTCAAATGTCTTACGAAATTGCATTAAATAAATCCATAAATTGTGAAATTTACGACAAATAAGCATCAATAAAAGATGAATTTAAAATATTTTTAAGCAGATATTGTTTAAAATAATTTTATTTGAATATCTTAAAAATTTTCGTATTTGCAGCTTCATAAAAATAAAGTAACTAAAGAGGTTGCAATGCATATACATTTAT
The DNA here is from genome assembly GCF_043381705.1 of Parasteatoda tepidariorum. Taxonomy (NCBI): domain Eukaryota; kingdom Metazoa; phylum Arthropoda; class Arachnida; order Araneae; family Theridiidae; genus Parasteatoda; species Parasteatoda tepidariorum. The sequence goes on along the minus strand of NC_092214.1, from coordinate 46,597,686 downwards.
TTCAGATGTCTTAATGAACTGTATTAAAAAAAATTCTTAAATTGTGAAGTTTAAAGCAAATAAATTTAAAATATTTTTAATTAGGCATTAATTAAAATATTTTGATTAGAATTTCTCAAAAACTTTCGTATTTGCGACGAAAAATTAAAGTAAAGAGGTTGCAATGCACATACATTTAATTCAGATGCCTTAATACAGAATTATAATAAATAGACTTGTCTTTTTTCTACACGTGATTCTGATTTACAGTCCTGGTTTGATGTTGAAATCACTTGTGAATGGGATCGTTATTTTGCCATTGCGTGACAGCTGAACAAAAATATCACCAAATAGATTAACCAATCGATAATTTGTGCGTGTTTCTAGGCAAAAATAAAAATAATCTTGAATTAGAATTCGTAAGAAGAGAATGCTAATAGGAAGAAAGAAATTAATGTTTACAAAGTTTTCATATCCTAAACTATAATGACCCATTTTTTTTCTACTTCTTAACATCAACTAATTAAATAAGAAATTACTGTTGTACCTTCTATTTATTTACTTACAGTAATTTCTGCTTAGATTAATACTGAAAATGCTTCGAAAACTATACAATCGTAAGCTATGTATATGTATGGAAAAAATAATGATTATTTCACTGAAAACATCTATAAAGCATTCCATGAATCATACATGTTATTATTAATCATTTATATTCAAAAGTTTATATTTTAGTTAAACTAATTCATCCCTTAAAAACACTTGCTTATTTAAACCTGCAAAATTGATAAAAAAATAATATCAAACATTTAAAGAATAATTTAATTACAGAAATTGTTTCAATATGCTTTACTTATTAATTTAAACTTAATTTAAATATATCACTGAGTTGTTGATTCAATTAATAAAAAAAGCGTCGTTTTAAGTAGTATCTTTCAAAACTTTTACTCCGTTACTAATATTACAGTATAAAAAAAAAACGTTAATTTATTTTTCAAAAGCATGCATATTGACTCTTAAAAATTTGAAATAAATTTTATTTATATAAAAAATAGCATTTATAATTTAATATTGAAAATACAAAAATTTGGTAATAAATTGTTTCTTCCAAGGCCTATATTACGAAAAAATACTTAAGGTAAAATGACAAGTTCTTGTAATGTATAATTTCATCCAATTGCATGAAATAAGTAAAATTGCTCAAATATTAACGTGTATAAAAACTAAAAATATAAAGAAACCAGAATGAAACTTAAGCATGAATTCTTCTTTAGTTATATTAATTATAAATAGTGCTCATTCATCTCCAGTCTCTCTCAAGCTCAGCGTGTTCCATTTATAACAATTTAAAATTATTGTAACTAATATAGTAATAATAAGTACAAATTAGTTCGATCCGTTTTCTTTGAGGACAAAAACGCATTTATTTTTGAACAAAATGAATAAGCAGATTAACCAAAGTATTTTCCATCGCCGGCTACTACTTTTTCCCACCTCTCAGGCAATTTTCGAATTCCATCTCGAAAAAATGTCTTGTCGTTTGAGGCGATCCAAGTTAGGGGTCAACTTTCGATTTCTGCGAAAGAAGTGAACCGGTGACTTGCCAAATCATGCTGCATCCGTCAAAACAACCACTAATCAGAAGGAGCAATGTCCAGTGAATACGGCGGGTGAGGCAAAATATCCCATTTGAGAGTTTCCGAACAATTTTTTTTACGTTTTTTGAGACCTGAGACTGACCGTTATCATGCAGAAGAATAACTTTTTCATGTCTTTGCTCGTATTCCGGCAGATTTTCTTGTAATGCATGGCTCAAACGAATCAATTGTAGCCTATACCGATCACCCGTAATGGAAGTGCCAGTTGTAGCAGCTCATAGTACATAACACCATTCACAATCTTTCACCATTCACCATTCTTGAAACGTCAAAACCATTCCCTACATGATTTATCAGTTGGAGCATTGTCACCATAAACTTCTACAATCATTCGATGCGCTTCAGCTGCACTTTTCTTGCAATTAAAGCAAAAACATAAAAACCTCCCGCAAATGGTGCTACAAAATTTGTCATATTCAATATAGTAAAAAAAAAATGGTTTTTGTATGAAACTCAAAGTGATATAAACTGAATATTATTGACAGATGTCTAAACTCAGAAACTGTCACTATGAAACATTCATAACAGCCAGAGCCATCTTTTGAAAACGGACATATATATATATATATATTACANATATTGCAGTAAGAAAAATTAATTTTTGCTGTAGTTGACATTGCCATAAAAATTTAAGAACAGATTAATATTTTTTTTCCATTTCCGTATTTAACCGTTATATTTTAAAAACTGTACAAAAAAGTTTCTCCTATAAAGGCTGCTTATTTGGTAAAATCACTAAAACTTCTTTACTTTATTGTCATATTTATTAATTTTTAATAGTTTTTTCTAATCTATTACGGTTCCATTCACGGTTTAAAAAAAAATAGAAATATATCCAAAAAAACTTTGTTTAATAACTTGGTTTTGTTTAATAACTTGAATGTCGTAAACTTTTTGTAACATACTTAATTCCCATAAAAACAATGATTAATTGAGGTTTGCATGGTAAAGAGGGAAGTCTCAAAGCTAATGTGTCAGGGTACATTTCATAAAGCTTGTTTTTAAAAGAAATGTGACATACATAAAGGGAAAAAAATGATCGATGGTGACAATGAAGCATTTAATTATGATTCTCTAATATTTGAACCCATTTATGAAAAAAATAATTAAAAGTACTGAATAATCGTAAATGCTTGATTAAAGAAATAAAAAATACAATCTATAAACTTGTTTCTTAACTAGAATGTTTTTTGTTGCATTTTTCTTAAAAATTTTTCAAGAGCATTTTATGATATTGATATTTCGTTGCATACTTTCATGTAATGTCAAAAGAAATAATCAAGAAATATAATCTAAAAATAAATATATTAGCTTTCAAATAATTAGTTTAAATTTTGTAAGAATGAAAAAATAATATTATTCGGTATATGAAAAAATAAAAATAATGTTCGTACTTTGGAGGGCTATCATAGTTTAGTTTTAGTTAAATGTTTAGTTTTGTTAATTTTCTTTAAAATAGAGGTATACTGTATCTAAGTATACGAGATGCGATTTTTTTACCCTCACCTTTCAAGTCATTTTGAAGCTCTAAATACCGCTTCTGCATGATAGTTTTTTCTTTAATTTTTAACTTTGAAAAATGTATCTCAAAAATTAAAAAAGATTATTGTATGAAACTTTAAATATGTTTATTTAGACATTTTTCTTCAATTTTATTTTGATTAAAATAAAGAATTTTCAATATAAATATTTAAGAAGAAAAGCATTTAGTTTTAAATTTAGAAATATCAAAAAATATTTGAATGTTATTAACGAAACTAAGCCGAAAACTTTTTAAAGTATTGCATTTTTTTGGTAAAAAAATCAAACGAAATTATAAAATATTTATAATATTTTAGATAAAATAATACTCTACGATGATTTTTAAAGCTTTTTAATTTGAAAAAATATTTTAAAAAATCTAATTTCGGAAATTTATTATTAAAAAATTATTTAAAAAAATATATACTAATCAAATAATATCGTCAACCTAAAAAATTTAAAATGATATGTTCATTAAATAATTCCTAGAATCTGAAGGGGTAAGGCTTGTTGAAAACTTCATTCGTTTCAAAAATATATCAATAGGAAATATTAGTCGTTATGTTTCAAGCGCTTTAAAACAGGCGCCCATTTTCAAGACTTATCAGACGTGAATGATAAAAAACAAAAGAAAACAGAAGAAGAAGCAGAAGGAGAATGAAACATTTGTTTCACGTCTGGCAAGTCTTGAAAATAGGCGCCTGTTTTTTACAGCTTGAAACATGTCGACTGTTATTTTCTATTTATATATTTCTGATGCGAATGAAGTTCGTAATCACGTAATACATTCATTATTTTAAAATTTGTGAAAGTGTGTAAATGGAACCCCAAATTATGTCAGTTTGGAATTTTATGTATTTAGCTCTTTTGTGCCTAGTGTTCTTCAAAAACTATGGTTCCTTTTACAAAAGGAACAGGGCAATAGTTTAAGTGCTTCATCATTAGGATAACAAATAGTTGCGTTTTATCAAAATAGTTCTGTCTACCACAATATATTAATAGTATAAATGTTTATAGTTAGATCTGAAGTCAAAAATTAGTGCTTTTTTAAAACTGAATTCGTGGATAACAGAAAAAGGCACCCACTTGGTATAAACAAATATATAGTATCCCTTTTTTGATATGTTTTTTTTCCATATCTATACCATTTTTTGCTTTCAGGCGTTAACGGGTCTCAGAAACATTTTCTTGGCACTTTTTCGATTTGTGTTTAATACAATTTATTTGATATCAAGGAAATAACAATACTAAAAAAAATATTTCTGAAACAGCTAACGAAAACATTTATTATTGAGAAAAAAATATGTCTTCTCTGGTTTGCGAACTTTCTGAACTATACAATTTTTAAGAAACAACCTAAAACACTCATAGCACATTTTAATTTAATCGAAAAATACCAAAAATGCTAAAATTATGAAAAAAATTAATCGTAATTTCTGACACTTATTTTTAAAACGTGTTTGTTTTGAGTAAATATTAATTCTTTTTCATGACATATTGTTTTGTTAAATATAGTTTCTAATCAATAAATATCCAATACTTGTGAGTTCGTTTAGAGAAAATACAACTGAGAAAGTTTTGTGTTTTGGCTCGAAGAAAAACTAACATTTGCATTTATTCATCCAAATCAGATAACTAGTTCTTCATCAATAGTAAGATATTATCTTATTATTTAAGATAGAAATTAAATCCAAATTCCAATATAATATACATGTTTTTTTGTTTTAACATATTTTTAGCAAAATTTCGATACCAAAGAAATTTTATTAAAAATAGATTATATTACAAAAAACGATTTATTACATTTAAACATTTTTTCTCAAAGCTAAATATTTTCGTTCTTTCTCTTTGCAATTATAATAAAACTATTTTCACTATATGAAACTCATCATCATCATAGTTAACCAGACAGTCCAATGCTTTCCTATATGAAATTAAAAAATAAATAAAAATGAAGTTTTCAGAGAATACTACATTTAAACTTTTAATTGAAAAACCTACAGCTACTGATGATGGGCGTGTCCAGAGATAATTGATTTGATATAATTAAACAACGTTTACATATGGATAAAGATTTAATATCATTCAAAATGCTATAGAAATATTACATTTTCAATAAATAAAATCAGTTGATTTAAATAATTCTATAATGAACTATATTTATGTACTGATTAATAATTCTTTTTCTTCAAATAAGTAAATTTTTTTAAAGTATGATTGAAAACATGTGACAACCGTTCTTAATACACATGTTATAATAACTTAAATAAGATTTTAAACTTCATAGTAAGTTTAAAACCTTTTATTAGATTGAAGACTCTGCCAATTTTTTAATTCAAAATTTTGATAAGAGTTTTTTTTTATTGTTTTGAGAATATTTCCCAGTACATATTTCAGTTCCATTTTATTTTTTGGTTTTAAATTTTCATTCTACGAAACAATTATATAATTTTAAAACATCAGCTCAAATTTTCTGGAACAGAAAAAAATATTCACGAATTTGTTATCAACGTCAGAAAGTAGAGCATATCTTTCATTTTTATAACGTTTCGAAAATAATAATGAAATCAAACATTAATTTTACTAACTAATACTATTTACAATTTACTGAAAAATTACAATACAGAAATGATGTATGACGCAATAAAAATAAGAAAAAAATTTCTTCTGAAGTTTTTAAACCAGTTATTATAATTCTGCATTACACTGCAAATAATTCTGCGAATTGTAGAAGCAATATGTACAGAAAACTATACTCTCTTTTACTAATTTATTTTGATCTACTGTACAATGAGAGAATATTCAAGAAAAGAAATCTTAAATTGTAAAAACAGTGCATAATTATAAGCGTAATAATAACATATTCAATGTAAAAATATAATAATATGCCATAGATAATTTTTTTAAACTACTCGCGTAAATTAAAGTGATGTACAGAAATAGAAGTCGATAAACACGATTATCGGAAGTGCCTTTGGGATACATAGCACAGTCTGAAAAGTTTCTGAAAGCATTGGTTTTTGATAAACACTGCTCTCCCATAGAAACGACGTTTCAGTCGCAGAAACTTAAATAAATTGCTTAAAAGCATTTTAGAAAAGTAAAAATAAATTAAAACTGACTATAAAGGGGCTTGCAATATTGAGAAAATGCCTAATACTTCCAAAGCTTGCCCTACTTATATTTATTTTTTAATATTTATAAAGAAAAATAGAAAAAATTATTGATACATATATTACGCCAATAATCATAAAAACCATCAACTTTTATTATTACTAACTCTCTTAAAAATTTCGAAAATGAGCAGCTAATTATCAGTACTATATTAAATTAATAACTTTAGAGTATACAATAATAAGTTATTGAAAAATTAATAAATGACTTTTAGATTAATATTGTAAAGCATTTTGCTTAAACAACATTTTCAGGTCTTTATTATGTATTCAAAGTTTAAAGCAGCGTAATTTCCAATAGTCCTTTTCCGTAAGTTCTAGGTAACTTAATAAAAATAAAATTAAGATTGTAATTTTTTTCTTTATTACATTCAACAAAACAATTCCGATGTAAGATTTTTCAGGAAGTAAATTGAAACATTTTTGTAAAATAAATAACTTTATGCAGAACCAACAAATTTTTCTAAAAGAAATTATATCCATTAACTACTTATATAGGGAATAACTTATGTCATAATTACTATGTAATTGTGGATTTTATAAGAAAGCATTTGTTATATTCTCATGAGAATGCTTAACAATTGAACATTTTAAATATTTTAATAGTACAATAGATATGAATAAAATTATTTTGTTTATTAATAAAATATTCTTAATTTATTGTTTATTACATGTTTTTTTGGTGAAAAATGCATCGATTTATTAAGATTATTCTTGATCAAAACAAATTTAATATGAACTATTGTGCTAAAATAATTTTTAACTAAGAATGCAGTTTGTTTAATCAAAAAATTCATTGCCTTATTAGGATTTATTCGAGCTATTGTTGTAAAATAATTTGTTGCACAAAAAGTATCTAGTTGAACAAAATACATTTTTCTTTACCAAAAAATCAACACCTCAATCAAAATAAGTCTAAGCTATATCAGAATTTGTACACATTATTGCTTTAAAGCAATTTGTTACACAAAAAATCTCTCTCAAAGAAGGATATTTTTGGTTAGTTTTTTATTTACTGAAATTGTTTAACTAAATATCTTTAATTATTTTGTAAACTTTTACGATAAATTTCATGCTATTACTTTATTATGTAATAAAGGTGCAACACTTTTAGCTTTAAGCCTTGGATAATATTCAGAATGAAAATATTAATTGAGCAGGATAATGCAATAGATAAATAAAGATTAATAGTAAATACAGTTAAATAATAGATAAATCGTTTTCAAACAAAAACTACCATCAGTTTTATTAATTTTATGCTGCTGACAATCAAAGATATTTGAACCTTCCCTGAATATTAAAGATCATATCATGTGTTTTATGAGAATGCATGAAACAGTTAGACGAAAATTATCTTTCTGTGATATTTAGAGAAATAGTGTAAGCAATGAAGAATATTACTATGTATTATTATTCCTTCTAAAAATTAAGGAAATCAAATGAACAGTAAATACGATTTTTTTAATAAAGTTTCAAAAATAACATTTCTTTCTTATACTTCAGAATTTTCGGTACAACCTATGTCATCAGATTCAATACATACTCACGATTACTTATTTACGTTTAAAAATAAAAGTTTGGCAATGGATGATAGTCTTTGACGCAGCATGAAACGAATGTTTTTCAATATCTTATGAATGCTTACTGGGTTGTAGATTAGGGAAAATGTGTACAATAATAAAATTCAAATTGTTTTTGTGATCGCGATTCTAAACTTGGTATTTTTATGTTTATTTTTTTAATAATTTAAAGCAATGTTTCAAAATAGGGAGTCACTTTGATAAAACTAACGGTAATAAGATTTAAAATACTGACTGCTAAATTTTACAATATTCTCAAGACTTGTTATTATGTACTAAAACAAACAACAAGGTGAATAAAGCACAAATGAAAGCAGGTTTTAGTCCATTTATGTACTTTCATTTGTGCTTTATTCACGTTTTTAGTCTACATAGCACAAAGCATACCTTATCCTTTGTCGGATCATTCTTATATCTTTAAATGTTAACTTATTGTAAGTTTCGCTTCATCAGAATAAACAATATTTAAAAGAGTGCTTAAATAAACATTATTCAATAACATTCCAGTTTCTCCATTGTTAATCCGAAAACAAACTTTTATTTAGACACTAATTTTTGCAGATTTTAATTTTGTAGAGCTTCTTCTAGGGGGATTTGAATAAACATTCGAAGTAATTATGAAAACTCTTTTTTTTGTAAGTTTAGTTCATTCCGCGCGTTATGAAACAACAAAAAGACCGGAGCGAATCCTATTTTTCCCGGGAAAACAATGTGACGTCAGCTCCAACATTGACGTCGCCACGGATTATTTCTAGTGAGTCTGCGCTAAAACCTGAGTCTTTCTGCTGGCTGGTTGAAATAGAAAGCGTGCTATACAGCCATGCATGTGGTATATAAACCGTCCCCCGTTTTCCAATCATTCTGTTTTATCTGAGATTTCATAAGATAGTCCAAAACCATCCAGATTTGAAAAATGATGATTGCTTCTGGCAGAAGCGGTGCTAATAGTCGCGTTTTAGTTCTTTTATACTTGACATGCTTCTTACTGTCCTTGGCTCCTTCTGTAGTTGGGCCACCGGAAAGTAAGTTCACTGCTTTTATTTATTTTGCAATCGAATATCAAAACACAAAAACATATAGAAGATTTTCGGATTTTTTTCTTTTTTAAATTTTAAAACAACTTCCTTTTTAGCAGAATTCAACTTTTTATATTTATTATTTATTTTGTTTGACTTAAGTAAATAAATCAAACGTTAAAACATTGTACTGTTTCTTTAGATGTAAACTAAATAATTATTGCATTAAAAAAAGTTTTTATCACTTTTTGTTAAAAGTTAAAACTTTTTTCATCTGCAGTTCTGAGTTTTTTAATTCTAATATTTTGGCATATAGTTAGCAAACAAAAATTTACTTATGTATTTCTTTATATTTGAATTTTATCTTATTATTCTTCTTTAACTATGTTTATACGATAATTATTTACTCTATTTTATTTTACTTTATCTGCCACGCATGATTAATAATTACATATTTTATTTCACTTCTTCAACAACTACAACACATGAACGTGTATTTTGTAAGGTTTATTTCACAATGATTTATCAATAACTGTAGTTATAATTCCAATACCCATAACTATAATTGCAATAATAATTATTTCAATAATAATTAATATCATAATAGTTTGAAGAGAGAAGCAACCATTGGCTACTGAAAAAAAAGCTTAACACTTAGTTTTGAAATAAGAATTCGTGAAACTTAATTGGAAAAAAAAAAATTTTAATGCTAAAACTGTATTAAAACACTTCGCTATATAAGAATTGGATTTTTGATTATCGCCATTTCTACAGACGGTATCATTTATTAAAACTCAATTACATCAAAACTCATTTATATCATAACAGAATCATATTATAAAAGTTGCTAAAAATTTCTAATTATCCATACTGGGAAATAGATGTGAGTTAAAAGTTTATTACATTTAAATCATTTAACTTAGTTTTTTAAAAATTACTCTCACATTTTATCAGTTTACTACAAAAATATAGTAAGACAAATCATAATTTCAATACTTTTCATTCAATAGAAAAAATTTCGAAGTGATATGTAGCTACATTTGCTTAATTTTAGCATCTTAGATAAATTGGATGCCCAAATAAAATTATAAAATAATGTTACATAAATGTTGAAGAAATAAATATAGATTAGATTTTTGCATCCGTTCATTCACCAAAGAAACTAATAAGCAATAGCCTCCTTCGAGTGGAATAATATGATGCTGAAGAGTAACTTTCTCTACAGTGCCTACTTTTTGTACCCATATTTTTGGAAACTGGAGATGCCCTACTTTTGTATACAGCTCTAAGCCAATACACCACGTAAATGCTATAATGAAACAAATATTTTGATTTAATTATTTTAAAGTTATGTGCACACTGTAAAAAAATCTGCATCAAATTACGGTAAAAGTACCTGCACTCAAGGTGCTGGTACTTTTTAAAATTCACTTTTATCGGAACATGTTACGGTATATTAGATTTTTGTTCCATAGTTTTTATGCAGTAATATTTACCGCAAAATCCCTGAATCACTTTAATTATATAAGTATTACTGTAAAAATTATGGTACTGTATTTTACGGTAAAATTTATTTCACGGATGATGCACCGAAACGTCGGTACTTTACACCGTAATTTGATTCGGAATTCTTTGTTCTGCAATTTTTACAGTGATATTTACCATAAAATCACAGAATCACTTGAATAAAATTATACTGTAAAATCTATGGTGTAATATTTTAGGGTAAAAATGGATTTACGTCAAAATAGATTTTACGGATGTTGCACCCAAAGTGTCGGTACTTTCTACCGTAAGTTGATCCGGAATTTTTTACAGTGTAGAATGTTTCTTAAGAAAATAAATTTGTAAATGTTAGAGAGAAACTTATCTTTTTTGGCAAAGTTATCCGGAGTGGAAACGAGGTGAAATGATTTAGGGAGCAAAAATATCTTTCGTTTCTTTGCTTGAAAATGGATATGTAGGGCTTCTTTTTGATCAATATAAGTCCATTTTTGATTTTATACTCTTTAATTATTGTTAACATGCATAAAAATTTCAATTAAAGTTTCTTCTCATTTCGTAAACTTGCTTACAAAATTTTTGATAGAGATTTGGAGCAGAGCAAAACGTATCATTTCTGCATGCCTATATAAATCTGCTTGAATTTTTTTTTAAAATCTGGTCATTCATTCGAGATAATCCTGTATAAGGTAAGTCAAAGTTAGATGGCCGTCTCCGATATTTTTTAATATATTGCGTCAGAAGCAATTTTGCAGGGAGCAGATTTACTTGTTATCAATTTTTATAAAACATTGATTCTCGTGACAGCAAAAAGAACGTAAAATTTTAATATTTATTTTATTTAGAGGTCAAGTATTCTGTTCTTTTAAAAAGCACAGATTATAATTTTTTTTTCTTCTAGCTGAACTTTTAAAACACATAAATAGTCCAATCTTCGTTCCTGAGTAAAAATTAGAGGAATATACTACGGTGGAGTGATGCTCTAATTTTGCTATTTCAGCACCAACTTGAGAAAAGATGGCCACTTTTCATTAATATGTATTGACAAATCAAAGTTCATAGTTTCCTTAAAAATTAAAAGTAAAATCAAGAAAATATTATGTATTTAATAAATGAGTCTTCACCAACACGCTTAAAACCTCCAAATTGTAGTTACGAAATCTTGGGGTCTATTAATGGTTTTTGTTTGATTTGGATTCTTTTCGTGATTTTAAGATTAAAGCTAATAAAAAGATATCCTTAGCCTTTTATTACAACATTGAAACCAATTTTTAAACTTTTGAGGACAGTACAGACCTCGTATATTCCATTCCCATTCCACTACGTATCTAACATATTGTCCGATAGAACCCTACATATTATCCGATTCTACACACTCAAAATTTTATGAATATCAATGTGTGAGCTGTGGAGAATCAACTTACGCATGTCATCCAGTCATCAATACAATACGATTGATGACTGGATGTGATGTGTGAGGTGCATACAATTGCTACATGAAACATGTATAAACTTTGAAAACTTTTACCAAAAATGTAGTGAAGTTTTTCGAAAGTGATGGATAAAAGTAGAAGTTATAAACTGTACATTAGAGTTTTTATTAGAATGTTTTTACATTCCCATTCTACATAACTAACATATTGTTCGATAGAACCCTACATATTATCCGATTCTACACACTCAAACTTTTATGAATATCAATGTGTGAGCTGTGGAGAAGCAACTTACGCATGTCATCCAGTCATCAATACAATACGATTAATGACTGGATGTGATGTGTGAGGTGCATACAATTGCTACATGAAACATGTATAAACTTTGAAAACTTTTGCCAAAAATGTAGTGAAGTTTTTCGAAGGTGATGGATAAAAATAGAAGTTATAAACTGTACACTAGAGTTTTTATTAGAATGTTTTTACTTATTTTCCAAGTTAAAATGCATTCCTTACATCTTATTGTAAGTTATTTGATCTTACCTCGACATCAAGGTGAGATGGCCTTTTATTAGTTTAATTTAAAAAAATTTTATGAAACATTAAAATGAAAATAGGAGATTTTGACATTTTAAGTAGTATAAAATAAATATTTGCACTTCTTAAAATGTTTGAATAATTAAAAACGTAACAAATATTCATGTTGTATTTTTACATCAATTTAGAGCATGTGATGAATTGCATGCTTTAAGAAAATGGTTGTTTACGATTCAATTTAAGATTAGATTGTGATTCTGTTTTAGAATCTTGAATTTATAAAACAAAATAATGTAAATACATGACAACTACGCTAAACACATTAGTTGCCACTGTTAAATTTTAAACTCATTATTTAATATAAAATTAACAAGATTCAAAATGCGTAATTCTGTTTCATATTGCATAGTAAAAAGTAAACTGATGTTAAAATGAAACACAAATTCAAAAATTCACTATTATCTTCTAATATTTTAGCTTGAACCAAAATATGAATATGCTGCAACACATGTTTTGGTTTTGTCGTCTTATGATTAAAAAATTTTGAATGTTTTGAAAATAAAACTTTTGAAAATAAAACAAACTAAAATTGCATAGTGTTAATAATCAACTTCAACAAATGGAGCTAATGTCAGACATTATTATTTTTAAATTAATTCTAAGTACTCAAAATTGAGAAGACTCAAATACATCTTTCTTTAGCTGCAAAAATTATCATTTTTTTTAAAATTAATTTCGAAAAAATGCTTCATGAGTATACCAAAGCAATCAAGAAAATTCGCAATGGCGAATACATATCCGAATGTATAAAATTCAAATTTATGATTAAAGTAATGAAAGCGTAAAAATACTTCAATTTACGTCATATAACAATAAAAAGTGCATATTAAAGTGTATAAAATTTTATAATTAGTTTTACAAACTTTTCACCTTATTTATTTTTATTATTCTTTAATCAGTTTAAATACGTAAAAACTTCCGATTCGTAAGTCAAAAAGTAATATAACAATGTATATTAAAATATAAAAACTAACATAATTAGTTTTATGAATTTTTCAAGTTGTTTCTCTTTATTAATTTTTTTGGATAGTTGATGATATCTCGTTTTTATGTCTGTGAACAACACAAAATATATTTAAGAAAAAAAACTTCATGTCCTCAAAACTTCACTGAATGACATTTTTTATTTAAGTTTACGTGACTTTTAAAATGAAACTCTGTGCATAATAATCCAAAGAAACATAAAAAGAACGTTGATTTCTGCGAAATTTTATCTAAACAAAAGGCAAAATTTTAAAGATAACATTTCTTTGTACTCAAGAAAAGACACGAACTCTTTTTTTTTATAAAAGATGCTTGAAATTCATCTTAAATCTATCTTTCGGTGGGAGGTATGGAGATTTAAAATTTCGGGAAATGAAATAAATATTTCTAGAGAGAATTGTTGTTTTAACAAATTTAATTCAAATATAGGAAACGCAGACAGTTTACCTTCTTGAAATGAATTTTGTATATTTTAAAACGAATAACTCTTTATCGTTTGAAGTCTTTATTTTAATTTATATATATTAGGATACTTAAATATATTTTGAGATAAAGAACTAGGTAAAATAATTTTTGTAAAATATATATATATATATATATATATATATTGCGCGTTTAACACTCTTTTGATGAAAAATGCCTTATTTAAAACAGATTTTATGAAACATAACTAAAATGAATAAGTGCAGATAGGAATGGATTACTTTGANTGAATAATATATATATATATATATATTTGAGTTTTGGAGAATGTATAAAAATGTCTTTTGTACTTGATGAAACTATTTGGCTTTATCCCAAGAGTTTGTTCGATCTCTCTCCAAGTTCTCAGTTTTAAATTAAAATTTATAGCTGCTTGTTATGTCCTTGCGATGTTTAAAAGATTGATGACTGCGATATTCTTGAACTACATAACAATATGATACAAAAAGAAACTGATGGTTTGTTGACTAATCTTACATTGAATTTCTAGTATAAGCGAAATTTCAGTGATTAGGTACCTTATGATAAAACAAATGAAGCTTATAAAGCTGCTTGGATCTGTTGTATACTACTTTTAATTCATAAGTGAAATTCTTTTTTTCCCCTATAATTTCCAATAAACTCCTAATTTATGCACTCAAAATTTAATTAGAAACATTTCTATATTTATTCAAAATGTCTGAAAATACAGAATACATAGAAATTAACAAAGATTCAATTCCTCGATCTCGAGGATCCTGATGTAAAATATAATCAAGGAATTCATAAAAACAAGACTGCAAAAACTACACGCATATTACTTTTTTTGAAACTTCATTATTTGCGTAGTGAACTTTCATAGCTATGTTGTAAACTATATTTATGCTTTCTACATCATTTTTTAGTTTCTTTTTACATGATTATAAATTCATTTAATTTTTATGCGATGTAAAAAGGTCTATATATTCAATTTTTAAATAGTTTGCTAATTTCAACATTTTACTCTCTTTAGTCAAAAAGATTAACAAAAATACAATATAAAAATTTTTAAAATTTGCATTTTTGTTTTCATAGAATTATAAATTAATCTTTTTTAATCTAAATTTTAATAAAACTTCATCTGAATTTAAATTAAGCAAATTTCAAATACATGCTCAAAATATATTCAACCATTTTACTTCCAACTCAACTTTATTCAACTATTTTACTATTTATATATTGAATGTCAATAAATAATATTAATACATTTTTTATTTATTTTCTACTTACTTCAATTTTATCTCATTTAAATATATATTTAGTTTACTTATACAACATTTTGCATCGGCAAATGTTTTATGTATTTCAAGTAAAGTTTTAACTTGTGAAATATCTTTTAATTGCATGGACTAATTATATGATGCTTACCGAAAATAACAATGAACGATAACAAAAAAAACTCTTTTTGGGTAGACTCATTAAACATTTTGATGATGGGACGAAAATTCCTCAACATTATTACTTTCAAATCACTCTAATGACCATAAATTGGTTAGCTGGGACTAGGAAGATTATTTTGTGCTCATAGATATTGAAAAAATAATGAAATAGGAAATATTGTAAAAGAAAAATAGAACAATAATATGTTAGTTTTAACGAACAAGTGAATTATTTTAGAAGAAATCATGATCTTGCCATGCATTTTTTACAATAAAAGAATTATACTCATTTCATACTTTTAGAATACATTTAGTTTCTACTAAAATAGTTATAATATCGCACAGCTTTTGTGACTTTTAATTGTGATTTTAGCAAAAGAAGCATATTTAAGAAATATTGTCGAAGTAGTCTTATTATTTTTTTCACTTAAATCTCTATTAATAATTGATAAGAAAATGAAAATGCTGCGAAATATATTTTGCACAGTTCAAAAACTAATTAAAATAAAAATTTGACCTATAAGAATAGATAGCTTTATTAGTTATAAACTAACATACTTTATATATCAATCGAATGTGATATTCTGCTTCTAATGACATGTTAAAGAAAATATTTTTCAAGGATATATAATACGTATTATTCATTCAAATTAAGGAAAGAATGAGGATATATAAAATAATCTTCATACAAGATTTCAGTGGGGTAAAATCGGCATCTCTATATAGTTCTAAATGTAAATCAAATATATTTCAAATAATTACCATTTTAAATTTAAAATGTATTGCATTAGAATTTTTATGGCAACCCTGTTCATCCCTTGTTTGGTAGAAAATGCCCTGGAAGTGCTCTCAAATTCAAAGGGGATAGATCAGATCAAAATCAAAATGTGGGACACATAATTACCATCAAAATGTGGAGCACTTAATTTTTTTCTAAATTCATATAAAATAAGATCAATCTTGAAAGTATTGTCCCAAAAGTTTCGACAGGAGAGCTGTTTTACGTTTCGGCAGCCAAATGTTCTGCTTATTTGGCCATATTTCTTTTAATTTTAAAGTGAATTGAAATTTTTTAACATACAATTATAAAGTTTGCTTATTCAAAGATAATTAAAGTAAAAAATAGTTGTTAATATATTTAAATTAGCTCATCTAATGAGGTTCAAAAAATATTAAATTGAAAGGTATACAAATTTTTATTTAATTTTAATTAACAAAATATAAAATTCGAACGAAATCGGCTGAAAAGTTTCTGATTTCTAAATTTCTTCTTTAAAAGAAGGCCATAAGTTTAATATTGCTTTACTCAAGAACTATTCGACCAGTTTCGTTCAAATTTTGTTTTTTTGTCATTTAAAAGCACATAGTATAATTAATTTAATCATAAATTTTTGCAACAAATTATTATAATTAAATTTACATAGTAAAATAATATAAAAATTCGCCGATTTCAAGATAAGTATTATTTTTTACATTATGAATGTATCACTCCACAATTATTAAAAATTTTAGAACACATTGTACCATCACATGGTCTTCAATGTTAATATTTTGGATTGATATTAGGTTTTATTTTGAAATATTTCTTGAATTTTTTATTTCTATATAATGATTTCACTTAAACAAAAATTTGGTTCAATTTACACATTTAAATGATAGCAGCAAGTTTTTTTATGATATTTTGATTCAACTTCAATATTATGGTTCAACTTTGAACTAATTTTTCTGAGTATGTAGTCAAAAAGTATATTATTTCGACAGATTTGCGATTTACATTTCAGGGCATATTAAAGCATAACACTCAATTTCAACATGAATTTACCCTAAAAATAGAGCATACATTTCATTCCTATCGAACTCATAATTTCAAATCTTAATGTTTCCGTTTAATTACAAATAATTTCATACTTGCCTCGATTAGAATTTTCATGAATCATTTCTTAAATCTAAGAAACAAAATACTCAATGGCAGCAAAACTAATAAATCTTTGTGGTATTTGTAGGCTTGTATTTATTATCGAAGCTCTCTATTTATTTTTTGATCAGTTTTTATTTGGCGATCGTTAGTTTGTGAGTAAACGGAGCTGTAAGCAATGGGAAAAGAAGTCTGCAATCTATTGATTCGAGACTTAAGATCTTTTTTTTTTCAAAGCAGTTTTGTGGCTGATCTGATTTCTTCATTATTTATTATTTTTACGTCTCCACCAGATTCTGTTTTTGATCTTTTTGTGTTTGAGGGTGATTTCTAGATCTTGAGACAGAAACTGATCTCTGCCTACGTGATAAAAATATTTCAAAATCATTAATTTTTCTTTAAAAAAAATTAAAATTATGTACAATTTATGATATTTAATGTTTGTTGATTCAGAAGGGGAACTAAAATAGGCATTTTTTTCCAGAATTACATCAAATAATTTTAATTTCCTACAACTTTCTTGCATTTGAAATATAACACGCATTTCTCACAGAAACATTTTTGAAACTTCTTTTTAAATTTTACTCACTCTTAAATTTTGCCAGAGTTTTTGATTAAAATTTTAAATATTATATTAAATAAGAATTAATAAAGAATACATCATTTAAAAAGAGTCGCATTTTTTAAATGATTGCTGATTGTTGAAATGGCTTAAAAAAATAAATAATATATCATTAAACAGAAGAGAAAAAAAAACGTTATCGAAACATGACAAATCAGTAACGGGGCTTGTAAATTTAAAAACATCAAAAAGTGGAAATTGATTTTTAACAATGCCATCCAGTTTCATTTACTTATCCAACTAATTTTGATGTTTTGAATCTCAACGCCTTAGAAAGCAATTCTTGAAACTCTGATAGCACGCGTGTATACATTTCTGCAATATTTTTGACAAGGAGTCTAAAAATATCTATTTAAGGAGGTAAATACGGAACACCCTATGTATATGAAAACATTCTATTTCAACTAGGTTAATGAGATATTTACAAACAGAACTTATGTTTTTGCTTTGGAAATACCACCCACTACTTTTCGAGTAACGTGAAAGCACGCACGTTATCGTCAAATTCTTTTGACAAATTATATAATAAAGTCTTAGATATTTATACTACACTCATCGCGTAACGCGTAATTATCGCGTAACACTGAATTAACAAGATTGAGAGATATCTAGAGTTAATTTTAATAAACTCAATTTTTTTCTTCAAAATATGCTAGACTGAGAAAAAATATATGGTCAAAACTACCGGAATATGGTAAAATTTACTTTGTTCCCACTACAGTAATGAAATTTGATAAAATTAACAATAGAATATGGTTAAATTACGATACTTTTTGGTTGTAACTGTGGTAAAATTTGGTAATTTTAAACGAAAAAATTCGGTAATTTTAACAGAACTAGTATAATTTGAAATTACACAAAAATATTCAGTTCAAGTTCTATTTTATTCTGTAAATACTGTTCAACTTTGTTTTTTGTCTGTTAGTTGTTTTTATTTCTGAGTAAGCTATAAGCTATCATCTACTAACATTAAAACTATAAAACTTGCGTTTTTGTAAAAAAAAACATATGTCCAGGACAAGCTGAACTAAATCTGTAGCTTAACTGTTAGGCATCCTGGCTGTCTCAACGTCCTCAAATAGAAGCGTAGAGGTAGCGGGCTAGAGTCCCACCGCATCCCTGGAAGTATCAATTTATTTATTTATTGTTGCACACACGTATATAGTCTTATGCACACATTACAAAGTTCAGTTTATAAGCCTTTGTCAAGTCAATACTACAGATAGGACAAGATAGCGAAAGACATCACAAAACGCAAACGAAGTTAATTTATTGTTAGATTTCTTATCTCCCTCCCAGATCCCAAGGAATTCAAATTCGCGACTTCTGCGCTATAATAGATGCATCTTTGTAATGTCTTTCGCTGATTTTTGCTATCTAATCTGCACCTTTAAAATATCGTATAATAAATCGTACTTTTTAATGAGCACGCGAGCTTGCATATGTATGTGTAAATGCTCGAAATAATGTTTTTTAATCATTTGTTTTATCATCATCTCCCATCCCCCATTTTATCATCTCCCATTTGCTTAATCATCATTCCATGGCCAAGCAATCTCGTCTTTTGGCTAAACACTATGTAAAATGGAGGTAGCGAGTTTGAGTCCCTCTGTAATTCTGAATGTGTAACAATAAATAAATAAATTTAGTTTAAAAACATATACAGGCTCGTGTGCGTAATGCAAAGAATGGCTTATATCTTTTCAAATTGAATTGATCCTTTTAATGAAGATTTGAATTGAATTGATTCTTTTAATGAAGACAATTCTAATAAAACAAGCTGCCAAACAATGAGTTTTGTCAAAAAAAAATTAAAATTTTTGATAGAGAAATTAATAATTTAAATTAAGAAAATATTATACATAAAATACTATATAATAATTATATACAACAATCTATACAACAAATTTAAATGTCGCAACAATGGAATTCTGTATAAAAGACAATTATAAAACTGGAATTATTATTGATATCTTTAATATGTTTAGAGTTTTACTTTATCTCAAAATATAATTTTGTATCTCAACTATTATTTTTATTTCCGTAAAAAAGATTTTAGTAGTTTAATAAACTGCGAGAAAATATAAAGAAGTAAATATTGCTACAAAGCATAAAAAAATTGCCCTAAAAAGCCTTTAAATAAAATTTCAACTTAATTTGAAGAAAACTCTCTTTTTTAAAAAGTTTTCTTAGAAAGTACAAATAATAGGAAATACTTTTTGGACTTATATTTCAATTTCACCATTTAAAGTTTTCTTGTTTTATTAATGATTTTTTTAAACTCTGACTCATCTTAATATATATCTTTAAGATAGTCAATAATAAGATTTTTCACTAAATGAAGTTCTTCTAAGAATTTTTACGACTTTCCTTTTTTCAAGTTAGAAAATGAAAAGAAAGAAAGTTTTTCAAAGTTGAAAGTAATTCATTTCTTTTAGAAAAAAACATTATTCTTCACTCATTCTTTTGTAAACTAAATATGAGCCCTTTTTAAAGTCTGTCTGAAAATATGAGACTTCCTCTAAACATACTTTATTTTATTTGGAGACAAAAATGATTTTAACAAAATCAACTCCAGCTTGGTAGAAAATTATTAAAATATAACTTAGACGGCGTTTTTTTAAACAAACTGGAGTATGTTTCATTAATTTAACACTTGAAATAATTAAAAATGTGTCTTTATTAGTTTAAGTGAAATAAATTAATACTTCTTTCCCATTTCAGTGATATTTTTAAAAAAGCAAAGGAAACCTTTTTGTAATTAACTTTAAAAAAACATCAAACGAATAGAATCCACTACTATATCAGAATTTAAATAAATTAAATTAGGGATAAGTGGAAAGAACGTATTTGTATGTGAAACCTAAAACCTAAAACTAGCTAAAAAATATGGTTAATAAAAAGGTTATTATAGGAAAAATAAAAAGTATATCATTACAAATAACTATTTTGTTGACTATCAAAATTTTTATGAAAATTATCTTGAATTATAATCTATGCGGTTTTGCAAATTATATATTTTTGATGTAGTCACATTTAGGTGCTATTAATTTCTCCATTTGTATCATTTTAATAAATTTTGAAAATAATCACTTCGCAATTTTTAAACGAAAAAACAAAAAAATCTTTTTTATTTCAATTAGTTTTTTTTTACCTGATTAAAATCTTTACTAAGAAACTTCAATTTCATTTGACATTTTTAATTTATAACTTATGATTTCATTTTAGATTTTTCATCATGAAGCTTTTAATCATTAAAAAATGACGATGATACGTGCTTCTTCGCCTTTTTTCAGATGATTAGGGAAAGCGTCTAAGTTAGGCAACTTTTATAGTTTGAAAAAAAAATTTGGTTATCATTATTTAAAATATTTTACAACCGTCATTAAACAGCTAACCCAAATTTTGAGCTTACGATTATCAATACTCAAAAACCGTAGCCTTGTAATTTTGAACCCAATCCAGAAGACAAGGTCACTCCTGGATTAAATACTGGGAAAAATTTTCCTTCGTGGTGAGGACTTTTTGATTAAACCAACCCGCATTTGCATTACATGGAGAAAGAAAACCACAAAAACCTCTCACGGTTAGCCCGATGGCAAAGGGACTCTAACCCATGATCCATCTACCACTGAGAATATTTTACTTCATCACTGCTGTTGGTGAAAACCAAGTGCGGAATTAGTATCGACCAGCAATCGTCAGGATTCGAACCCGGATCATTTCAATGGAAAGCGAGCGTTCTATCTCTGAGCCAACACGGCTCTATTCAAAGTATTAGGTTCACTGGGAAAAAGTATGGTTAAAACTACAAGAATATGGTAAAATTCACTTAATTCTGGCTCTCTGGAGACACCAAAAAGTTCGGTAATTTCTACCGAAATGCTTTGGCAATGATTTTGTTAAAATTAACAATAAAATGTGGTTTCTTAATATCTTTCAAAATTTAGCAAATGTGGTAATAGTTGATAATTTTATCCTTATACATGGCATAAAATGGCTTACAGAGTGGCATAAAAATCATTTATTTTTCTAAATTTACTGTTAAGTTTTGTATTTTCTTGATAAATGTGTTGTATTAAGAACTATAATTTTGAAAACCTGAATTTCCAGTAAATCGTTACTGTATGAACGAAAAATTACCAAATGAATGGTTTAAATACCATATATTTTTATTTTAATGACCAGAATTATAGTTTTTTTTAACCAGAAGTGTCATTATCATACAAAACGGTAATTTTAGCAGAATTTTTGTCTCCGTGTTGAAATTAAATCTATTGGACATAAAAGCCTTATTTTACATGCTTGTTGAATATCAAGTGTTAGTAGTAAAATGTAATGCATTTAAATGAGCCATTTGATGAGAATCGATCAAATACCTGAGTTACCCAAAATATTTTCCAGAATTATGGGTCACACATTTCGACATCCTTTTCGCATGAATGACGATAAAATGAAGTTCTAGGAAAGGCAGAAGTCATTTGAAGAACGATTTTGAATAGAATATCTAGAAAGATCATTTTAGTAAAAATGGAATGCTTTAGATTTGTATGTACGAAATGTGATCCTTAAAAATTAACTTTTACTTTTCCCAAATCAACAGTTTCATCAACAGGTATAACAATTAAAGTTTGATATGTATATTAAAGTTTTTTTGTATACCACTTTAAATATATTTAGGTATTTTAATATCCGTTGTTCACAGATATTTTTTTTGTTGTATTTTAAGAAAATTGTTTATTTTCCCCATCTTCTTCCCAATTCCTCTATATTTACAAGACCACTTTTACATACCAAAAATATTAGAGATTCAATGAGATATTAATAAACACAACTGTTTAATTAGGTTCATAAATGTCACAACAATTGCCCTTGCACAATAGTTTGTTTTAAATTGTTCCAGTTGTTAAAATTGTTCCAGTTTTAAAAAAAAAATATTAGTCATGTTTAGCTTTGAAAAATTTTTTACGTGAAATGTTTTCAGGATATATAATAATAGTTTCAGGTTTTACATAAATTTCAGGAAAATTCAAGTTTTCTTTTATCTATATAAGCATAAATTTTTGAAACCGTTTCAAGTAGAATTGTTCCAAAGCGTTATTGATGACTGCATTTTCAAAATATTAAAATTGTTTTTTTAAAAAAAATTATAGCTTGTGGTACTTTTTTAAGTAGGTGTAGTTAAAAATATTTAATTTGCATCTTAATAACTTTTCCACATTTTTATTTAAACTTGATACTTTAGGTATTTTAAATATGCATTGTTCTCACACAGAAGATTGTACTTCTAACATCAAAAAAAAATCATTTTAAAGTTCCTACCCCTTAATAAGCACAACTACAATAAAACACCGTGATCAAATAACAACAAACGTGACAACGCATATTTTATTAATAAATTACTAGTTATTTATAACTTTAAGCATTGAATCATAATACTTCAGCTAAGAAATATAAAATGGAAATATGATGCCATAATTATTAGAACATTTAAAAAGAGAAAGTAAATTAACCATCAGCACCTCTTTTTTTTCTCCCTTTATTTTCGTAATCTCCTAGTGAGAAAATATATTTAAGCGCACGTGTCTTTGATTATATAGATAAATGAGGCTTTATTAAATTCAATTCCTCGAGGAAAAGATTTCCTTTCCTTTCAATCCGTGAAGTAAATCCAAGTCAAGTGAATAAATTAAGGCTCTTCAAAGCGTTTCGTTTCTTTTTGTGATTTTCAGAAACCTTGTATATGAAGAGATCGGGAAATCGATATTTTTCTAGCGTTAAGCCTTAGATCATACAAAGCCCCCTAATCCTATTTTAGCATACGAGAAATCCAATTTTATTAATTTACGACGATATCTTTAAATTTAAGCGAATATCAGAAAATGTATTAATATGCTATTTTCTTTTTAAAACGAAAAGTACGCTTTTAAAAGATTCTCCTTGAACGAAATTTTTGAACTCTGTAAATATTTTATTGAAATACTTTGTCACTTCGATTTTTTTTTGTTGAAAGCTATTGATGAAATGTTATTAAAATAAAGCGAAACTCTTATAAATTTAAAAGTTTTATTTTATTAGTAAATCCTTAAATCAGATTATAAATTTTACCATATAAATTTTATACCTAGCCTTTTTAATATCAACTCAAATGTTTATTCTTTTGCTTGATATATGAATGTCCCAAGTACCAATTATTTTTAGAACACAATGCATTTACATTTGCTAAAATGCATTTGTTTAAACAAGCTTTAAAGTTGCAAAATAAATAAAATGCATTTAATTAAATAAATAAGTTAAAAAATTATGTTAAGGGCAATAAATTTTTGAGGATACATTTTTAAATTGAGCTTTTGAAAATATTATGGATTTGTTTTGGTTTGATGCATAAATTGAAATCTATTAAAACTCTTTTATTAAATATATTTTATTTGTTACAAATATGACTTATTTTCTTTTTAAACATTATGTAGTTTCAAAAAATTCCATATGACAACACACGTAATTAATATTGATTCGACATTAGGATTCCCCAAAAACAGTAAATAACTTTGACCTACACGTTGTATTTCTAAGTGACACATCTACGATAATCGATATAAAGGTGAGGCTCATACAACAGTTAGAAAGTAAACAAAATAACTTGGAAAACACACATCGGATCAAATAATCTAAAAAGACATAAGAAGTATTAAATAAAAGTTTAAAACAAATCAATAGCTATCTTTTAAAATACACTTTTTTCAAATACAGTTTGAAACTGAAAATATGTTAAAAGCAAAATTAAATGTTAGGATCATTCAAAAAATTGTTTTAGAATAAATTTTTATGTTCAATACACTTTGTAATTTTTTTTATTAACTTTGTCAAGTTGTTTAAATACGCAACGACTCTGTTATCATGATATTTTAAGAGAGCTTGTCTGTAAAGCTTTACAAGCAGTTTTAACAGTGCAACTATAAATTATTATAACTCTAAACTTATATTCAGTACTATTTTATAATGCTTTCAGATTATAATTACAAATTATCATAAAATTCATAATCAGATTATAAATTCCTAATCGTTAACAAAATTTTGAACATTACTTGAAGTGTAACCTAATTCAAAAGTTCACAATAACAAATTTTTCAATTTCAAAAAATAGTTTTTTCGCGTTTATTTATTCATATTTGAAAAACCAATTTTTTTTAAATTTAAAATTTAAAAAAAAAACAGTTTTAATATTTGGTGAACCAAAAAGTATTTTGTGGCAAACGTAACCACATTATTTTTTAACCTGTGGAATATTTATAACATTTGTTTCAAATATATATAAATAATTTCAAGTAAGCTAAATGAAGGATAAATCATAAGTTGTCTATAATGCAAAGGTTACTTTTAAATGCTTTTAAAGCCGTTGCAAACGAAACATTTTTCGTAAAATAACTGTTACAACGCATTTTATTTCAAATATCACAGATATATCAGAATTCAACAAAACACATTCTAAATAAACTTAAACATTTACAGTAAATATCAATTTTTGTTATTGAAAGTTCTTGATATTAATATTTTTGAAACTAGCAAGCATACTTTAATTATTTATTCTTAACTATAAAAACTTTTTAATTTTGAAATCTGAATACCAAACATTTAATAATCTTATAAAGCTGTATATATAGTCAAAATCAAGCTACCTTAAGAGAGCTCTTGTAAAATTTGGGTATAGCATAATCAATAATGCAATCAATGTAAAAATAGTTTATGTAATTGTTAAAACACAGAAGCAAAACATTGAACAGTTTACTTGCTTGAATTACAAAAATGCAACGAAATATAAAAATTATAGTTATAATTACAAATTGTATGGTAGCATATAATACTGAGCAAAAAATAGAGTAAGAGCGTACTCTTCTCTAAGCTAAAAAATATTTTTCAGTGTTACACATCATACTTTTGATTCTTCAATTAACTTTAATTTTTTCTTACTTGATTTGATAAGATGATTGAGATAATTACTTGATAATATTTTCAACAAATGACAGCATTAGATCGGTTATATTTAGCTATTTTAAACATGTTTAAAAATGTGATCTTATTTATTGTCGAAATACAGCGTTCGAAAGAACACTATTATTTTAACAAAAAATGCTAAGGAAAGTATTTTAAGCTGATTTATTTATCATTATAACCATTTCTCAAATATTTAAAAATATTCTATGAATCTCAAATATTGAAAAATATTCTATGTAAAATATTCGTTTTAAAAATATTCATTTTATGAAATAATTTTGCAAAAAGAATGCTATTTACTTAAACAGAAAATAGCGATGTCTAAACAGTCTAAAGCCAATAATAATCCTCATAAATGCATTAAAAATGATTTAATGTCCTTAATATTAAAGTAAAAGTCATCATAATCTTAACTTTTTAAATCAAAAGTTATTTTTCAAAAGTAGTGTTTGTTCATTTGGAGCATATGTTACTTTGATAGACCGAAATTGGTGATTGTCAACAATCGCAAATCTCCGAAATATATTCAAGATCTAATTTTATGTTAATTTATTCATCAGTACTTAAATATTTATTCGACATTTGAATGTCCGATTAAGATAGGTGAGGAAACATTTAATATTGAGAACACCAAGGAGGAGTTAGGATAATAACCAGGTTTCTCTACTCTAATGTTTTTAAAATTAAATATCTTTATCCAGTAAATGCAAAAACTGATACTTGCGCTCAATGAAACTTCAAAAAAAATCCGTTCTGGATACTGTCAGGAAAAGAAAGATAAGCTATGAACCATAATATTGTTATCTTGAATTGTATTATGGAGGCTGAAGCCTGCTGTTGCTTCTAATGCCACAAGGACAAACGAGGCAAGATCGCCAGTTATCTACCTTTTATGAATTAAGTCAGGAGGGTGCGTCTTTCGTTTGACAACAGAGCACCGCAGAGGTGAAAGTGTGTCTCAGCTCAGAACCCCTAGGATAGATGGCAGCACCACCTATTCAGGAGGCCACTTCCTCAATTTATACATAGATCTGAAGAAGAAGAAAATTTTCTCCAGGTCCCAGTACAAACGTTGCTACTGAACGACAGACCACAGAACTTTCGATTCCACACATTTTGCGAGCACGTATATGGCATGTAATCGGTGGGTCTTATCGAAGTTGAAGATCGAACCCCGCCCCGTCAGGACCGGAGTTCTATTCTCTAATCACTGGGCTATGACGGCCCCCTGAAAAATTTATGAGGTGTTTAAATAAACCTTATTTCCATTTAAATAAGCCATAATATCGTGTAATTAAGATCAAGAAGGATTAATTTGCACCATAATATAGTACAACTTGGCACCGTGCTAGGATGGCAACAAATCTGCACCATATAGGATTCAATACGATCCAAATATTTAAGTCTTTGCAAGGGGCCTAAAAAACGAAAGAAGACTTACTTGGAAGTGTCACTTCGTTTTTATTTATTTAACTTCGGAACTTTTTGTTTAAATACGGTGTCAATAATATAAATTCCAGTCTAATTTAGCTATTACACCAATATCAAAATAAATACAAGCTAGGTGATCGAAATTTCATTCCAAGCAATTTGTTTTTCTTTTAGAAACTTTTCAGACGGCCGGTATTATTCAATCACGCAAATTTCATTAGGATGCAGACATATTTGATTGTCTTAAACAATTAAAAACTTTGCCGTAGTAATAGTTTCAAACGACTATGATATTTCTCAAACGATGCGCGATTAATTAGCTGTTTGCTCGACAGACTACGTGAAATATAAATATACATATATATATATTGATCTTAATAGTGAAGTAGCTTAACGATATTTTTTGTTACNATATATATATATATATATAAAAACAGGTTTGGGAGTTTTGTCATCTTAAAATGTTTCAAATTAAGTTATATTTTATTTAGATATTGTCGTCGATTCAATTAAGCATTCATATCAGAAGATTTAAACCTTTATTATTTAATTAAAGAAATTTAAATATTTGTTCAGATTTAGTTCTTTTTCTGCAATTTCAGAAAATTTTACGAAAATATTATGAACTATAAATCTATATCATGCAAGTTTCAATTAACTTAAAAATTTGCGATAGATAAATTTAATCATTAATTTCTTACATAAATGAGATTGCAAGATATTGCGCGAATAAAAAATTAGCATTCTATTAAATTTGACTTTTAAAGGCAAGTAACACAAAATTTTACGTTGATATCCAAAATTAGCTTTAACCCTATAAGCATTAGTAATCTGATTTATGAAAATTATATAAATCGCAAAGATATATGATAATGAATATGTTATAAAAATCTTGCTTTTTCTCAAATACTCACCACCATTTAATAATTTGTAAAAAATGACAGTAATTTTTTTTCTCCAAACTGAGTGAATTTTTAATCTTTTTATCAAGTAGTAAATTATGTTTGTGACAAAGTAATTTAGTTATATTGTCAATTTTAATACAGATGAGGCAGAATATATCAAGAAAATTATTATCTTATTAACATATTGAAAATTATTTTTAGATAATACCAAATTTCAAAGCTGTGAACATTGAGGCATATGCTAACATAATTTTTATTTTAAATTACGGTAAATTAAAAATAAGCTTGAATTGGATGTACTCTCTTAATAACAAAAGCATACTTATCTATCATATTTTTGAGTGAATATTTCGTATTTTTCTCATGAATGCTGTGATATGTATAAAAATATAAATGTTTAACTTTTAAGATTATTATTTTGCATTAAAATTATTACATTCTGTCCATATATACAAACATCAAAGTGATTGTAAATGAATAAATTATGTTTGAATATTGATCTGGATATTTTTTATTAGTATTTCCAAGTTATGTAATAATTGTTACATTTCTTAATTTACTATTTTTTTTTATTTCTTTTTAAAGAATAAAATAATTTCAGAATACATAGTTATAAAAATTTGCCTAAAATTAAAATTCAGCCTAAAATTAAAATTCTTTTTTATTTTCTCTTCTTTAAAACATAAGAGGTACTTACTCTATAGCATCTGTTGGTGCTTTAACGAATGAAATGTAAAAAAGAATAATTTTAATTTTTTAATTTTACATACATCAAGTTGAAGAAAGGAAAAAATATTAAATAAATGCACCCAAAATATATTTTCTATTTTCATAGATTTAAATAATTAAATTATAATTTGATTTATAGAAATTTGGTGCTCTACTTTTATACTAAATAATAAGGAAAAGTAACCCCATAGTGTAACTAATCCATATTTGGTTTTATTAAATAACCCACTTATTCATCTTT
Organism: Parasteatoda tepidariorum; assembly: GCF_043381705.1. Taxonomy (NCBI): domain Eukaryota; kingdom Metazoa; phylum Arthropoda; class Arachnida; order Araneae; family Theridiidae; genus Parasteatoda; species Parasteatoda tepidariorum. The sequence continues at coordinate 46,568,527 of NC_092214.1, read as the reverse complement.
TCTCTTAATTACGGATTAATAAAACATAAATTTATGATGCAACCTTCTCCTATTTTTGGGTTCTTTATAAATACTTAATAATGATGCAACCTTACCCTGCTTTTAAGCACTTTAAAAATACTTAATAATGGTGCAACCTTCTTTCTTCCGCTTTTAGTTCCCTTCAAGCCACTTATTTTTGTTGCATCCTTTCACTTTTTGAGCCTTTCAAAAGATCCATTTTTGGTGCAACCTTCTCCCGATATTTGGAGCTCGTGAAAGCACCAATATATAGTAAAACTGAGCACCACTTTATGTAGCCAGTAAATGAATTCCAATATTTGGAGCGACATAGCTCGAAATTTTTTACAGTGTAGTGTATGCCATTAACTTTTTTTTTAATAATCTTTTATTTATTTTTATCTTTTTATTTTTCTCCCTTGTCTTTTTCCATTGTATTTATTTCTTGGCTCGTGCGCACCCGATACCCCCTTCCTTTTCCACTCCTAATATCAAAACTTTTCAAACGTCTGCGAAATTGTGGCTTCGTTAAAAACATTTTTGTCGATATTGTGGGACTTCTTGGTTCCATTTAATTATTTCAACACGCTTTTCAATATTTCATTTTGTTTAAATTTTTAAACAATTTCCCACCTCCTCTTACTTTTTCTTATTTAATAAAGTGTATTTAGTTCAATTTTATAAAAATAAAAATAATGACTCTAAGGTTATCAAAATATATTTTGTATAAAATTATTTTTGATTCACAAACATTTTATTAAATTTTACAATTTAACAACTCGAAAGATAAGTCATAGTTTAGTCACCATACAGGGTGTCCTACAAAAACCGCCCTTATCAGGGCCCGCGCTAAGAATTCGCCACCTCGCCACATGCGATAAAAACGCAAATTTGACTAATAAAATTGTGTTTTGGTAAAAGTATTGGTGAATGATTTTTTCCACTGGAAAGAAATATAAATATTTAACTCGATCCTCAAAATTACGTAAAATGATTTTTTCTACTGAAATCAGTATTTTTAATTCGATTACAGTAATTTTCGGTAGATGAGCCTCATAACCAATTAGAATTGGGTCCAAATAGTATAAACCTGAAACAAACAACCGTAAAATATTTTTCTAAAGGAAAAAAATTTATCATAAGAAAATTTGGGGATTTGCATTTAGCGGAGAATTTCGAAAATTGGGGAATACTTTTGATTTTTCGATAATTTAGTGGTTAATAATTTGAAATCCTTAGCACGGGCCCTGCTTAATATGTATTTCTTAGAATATTTGCAAAAAAAAGAAAACATTAGGGGTCACAAAATATTATCTAATCGAGAAAAAACAAAAACGCAATTGAAATCTGACAAATTAAAGTAGAGGAAGGCGACTGCAATAAAGGTCAAAATAAGATTAGTTGGTGGTTAAAACTTAAAGGCGTTTCCAATAATCAAAATTTAACTGCCCTCTGCTTACTCCATCAATCAAATCTGTCTTGTTTTTTATTTTATTCATTTTTTATACAGAATATAATAAGTTGGCAGCTTATTTCCTCATTTCTGCAACAAAAGTTGCTAAATTATCAGCTAGAGTATTTAATGTAATTAAAATTAAGACACTAGTTCAAAATATTGAGTAGATGGTCCAAATTACGCAACAATCATGTATTATGCTTCTGAGAGTAATTGCAGCACTTATTAAAATAGAAGGAATAGCATTTATTTTTATGAGTTATACTTGGAAATGAATCAACCTGGCTGAATCAAAAGGAAAATATTTTTACTTAATGTATCTTTTTAAAATTACAATTAAAATCTTTAAAAACCTATTTTAAATTCCCTCAGGGGAAATTATGAAGGTAACCCTTATATATATANACATATATATATATATATATTATTGCTTAACTTAGTCTATTACAAGCGTCAATTAAGTTACATAATTTCATTTACATTTGGCACAATATAGCCGATTCCGACTCTTATGTAATTCTACATTCTATAAACATAATTCTACAATGTATATACAATATTCCATAATAAAAAAAGGCACAAAATATTTCAATTTAAATAAAACTGTAAGTAATGTATCACAATTCCATCAGAAATTTCTTCCAAAATGCATTTGCTTTTATTCAAGTAAAATACATGGCTCATAAATTACACTAGTGTAGGTTAACACTGTTTAACTGTCGTCCAAATCTATCAGTTATGATTAATTGCATAATAATATTTGAGATCGATAAACTGCACAATATTTTTCGCCCTACTCTTTTCACGGTAAGCTCGTTGAGAAAGACCTTCAGAAAAGGGAATCCTTGGCATAACTCCAATTCCATCATTAAATAGATACGAATTAAGGGCAGTTACTAAAGTTTCGATAGGATGTAATAATTTTCTTTTACTTTGGACGCAACAGAACTCAATTTTTTTCTGTTTTTTTTTAGATAGATAGGGTACGTCTTTCTATAGTGTCTTAAACTACTTAAAATCCATACATACAATTTGTTTTCCTGTACTTACCAAGTGCTTCACACAGAAAAATAACAGTACGTATTTTATTAAACAGTATTTAACTGTAAATTAAGTTAAAAATAAAGTTAAATGTTACAGTAATATATTTTTGTGAAAAATTTTTATTCAGATATTTCGGAAAAATGATTTGAATTGAAAAATTCCCCAAAAGAAAAAAATAATTGTGAAAACCCTTAAATAATTTCAGAAAAAGTAAAGACTCTTTTAATATTTTCATTAGAAGTACAAGTACTTTTTCTCTAAAAAAAAATAACGAAGTACCACTAAAATTACCATCATACATGTCTAAGAGCTCCTGTCAGAAGTTATTCATATTTTAAGCTTACTATTCACAAAAACTGACATAGTAAACTATCATCTTTAGTTTTTAATGTTCTAGTGAGAGTACTAACTTAACTTTGTCTTTAAGTAAAAATAATATATCTTTAGCTGAATCTGTAACTCTGATTGGAGTAATATATAAGAATTTTAAATAACGATACTCATGAGGAATCAAAGTACAAAACCCAATTATTGAAAATTGAATCCTACTTTTTTATAATCGGATGCAGAATAGAAGAAATTTATTCAAAATGAAAATTCAGCACTGTTAGAAATTTCTGGAAAATAAAGGTTAAATAACAAAGATAAAATAACAAGCAAAACAGTCAAGTAACCATAAAAAATGGTATTCAAACTTTTAACTGCGAGAAAAACAGTTTATTAACTGTTTTTACCTTATACGGTTACACATCCAGAATTTCATCCGTATAAACCACGCCCACCTTACAAAGCCACTTAGTTCCCTGCAGATGCAGATAGATATATATTACAGTCAATAATGCTAATCTCTCAATCTCATGCCCGATTGAACGTGGGTTCGAATCCCTGCTATCACATTGCAGTTTTTCGTCCATTTCATAACCACTTGAAGAGTTTCTAATGCCCTACTCATCCACTTGGTGACCCTGGACTGTGGACTATAATGCGAAACTTTCATCCATGCAAAGAAAGTTGCATGTCAGAATTGCTTAACTCAAGAAATTCTAGTATTTCTCATCTCTTAAGATAGATGGCACCAGCAGGTAAACTTATTTAGCCCTGTTCCACAATTCATTTGACAAAACACAACTCAACTTGATTCTAAAGTCCATTACATAACAAAAAGCCTAACATAGCCATAACCTAACTCTAATATCCAATTAAATTTCCTTTTTTTTAACCATGCTAGTTGTAAATGATTACATAAACGTATAGTTTTGTATTCATGGTTTTTAAACCATACCAGTTAACGATTTTAAAACCGTGAAGGTAAAAAAATGCTCGTAACCGTTAACTCCACGGTTAATTGGATGGACAAACTGCTGCCGGTTATTTTACCGTATTGAAAATTCTAACAGTGTAGTTCATTTTAATTATATCTCTTCAAATTACCTACATGATCTCGTTCATATACTCATTCTTAAAATTTTGTTTAAAACATTCCCGAACTTGATTACAAAACATGTTGAATTAGGGCATATGCTACAAATTATTCTTTAATTTAAAAATAAAACGTACCATAGAAAATCTCAAATGAGGCATAAAAAAATAATATTTTAAATCAAACTTCGTAACAAAAATGCTTATTCCCTACATTTGACCTAAAATTTATTTCAGAATAAAACGGCTTATTTAACTGCTTAAATTCTCGCATGAAAACACTGCATGGCATTGATGATATGAATTAGAAGTTCCTTAACTTTAAGTCCGAAACTCACTCCGAGTCAACCTCTTCATTACCTCGGTCCACATAAATCAAACCCGGCAAGAAAAGTGACACAAGTAAAAAAACAGGAATTTTGAGGTTGTGTCGATAAAAAATATGTATGAAATGCCCCATCAAGCTCAAAAAATGCCTCATCTCTAACTAATTTCTGTTTTTTTATTATGTAAATTAGCGTAAATAAAGAAATTTTAGCATTTTTTCAAAGGCTGAGGTCTTTTGAAAATGTTGCCACTGGTTATAGTTCCATTTCATCGTCTTCATTGGTACACTTTTTGTACGTCTTGAGTTTCTGTAACAATTTTTCCAGCCGACACGACACCACAAGTTTCAATATTTTCATCAACTGAAGCATAAACATCAAACGTAATGTTTGAGTCGTTTTCCCCAAATTGTAACTTCATGATTAGCATCAGAAATTAGTGTTTTTCTTCTCCAAATGAATTAACTTAATATACTTTTTTTTCTCCAAATATTGGTAATATTGCTAAACGATAGACGCGAGTATATCTCAATTTCAAAAACGATCTGAACAGGTATTACTAATATCATAAGAAAAGCATTTGGACCGGTAAATCAAGACAATACATATGCAAAAACGAAACATATGGGAACGATGGCTCGGGTTCGACTGTAATCCCATGAGAAACAAATTGAAAATGAATCTTATAATTCCTAACATTATTTGAAACTTTTCAGCTTGAAAATAACATGCAAAATGTGCATCATGCTCATTTCACATTTTCATTGAATAGGTATAAGAGGAAGATTGTTTACAAAAAAATAATTTTGTCAAATTTATCTTTCAAATGTGATGCATTTTTAGGTCCTAAAAACAGAATGAAGGAGACAATGTTCGAAAAAAAAGGATACTTGTTAAGAACAAAATATTTTTTCCAGAGTAAAAATTCCACCAAATTTAAGAAATTACTATCTATACTTATTTAAGGATTGAACTTTGTCAAAAGCATTAAGTTAATGCAATGTATTGATTTACACAATTGCTTAGGATTTACTAAATAAAATAAAAAACGGAGTATGACAACCCTGTAATTACCAGAAATTAAACCCGAAAAACCAGCTTGATAAGCAAGTGCACATACTCCTGTACAATCCATCGCAAGCTGTTTACAAAACAAGATTTTAAAAAAAATTGAAAATTCGACTTCAATGAAAAGGCATTCGAGAAACGAAGCAGTTTTATTACCGTTCACATTTCCATATGATTCAGAATTCATATGATTTCATCAAAAGTAATTGCTAAAAAGAACGAAATACAACTTAAGGATATTGCTGAATTGTTAAAAACAAGAGTTTTTTCTACGTCAATTTAACGCGTAGGTTTTGTCATATCAATCCTAATATTTATTCTACCCATTATTTACCAAGGTCAAAACTTTAAAATTAAAATAATGAGATAAAATAATGAGATAAAACAATGAGTAATCCTTTGTGATGAAATTGACAAAAAATAAAGCTTAAAATCCACAAATAGAAAAATTTAATTAAACATCTAAACGCATTTCGATTTGACATAGGTACAGCAGTAAGACAAATGGCAGGCGTGGCGAAACAGAGGTGATATAATTTGACAGGGATTACGTTATACTAATTGAGATAAATGTTGAGTTAAAAAGCGACAACATTAAATTAACAGTAAAAGTTGAAAAATTATTGGTTTCAAAACATTTGAAAAATATAGTGCAGCCGTAAAATTATTAACAATAGATTTTCGGTTTTTAATAATGTGGGAAAAATCTTGGCCAATACATTCAGAAATGTATTTCATACATTGAGCTAGATTGCTGAAAGAGTTTCACTATCATTAAAAATAAAAAATTATATTTTTAATGATCTTGCTGTTGCACTATATTTTTCAAATATTTGGACTTCATTAATTAATTAACTTTTCCTGTCAATTTAAACACTTGTAAATCTATAACTGTATATTTATCTCAATTAGTGTGACATAACCTTTGTCAAATTATATAATCTTTGTTTTGCGCTTCTTGCCATTTGTCCTACTAATGATGTTGAACCTATGCGACATAGAAACACATTTCGATTTTTCATAAAATTTTACTATTTGTGATTTTTAAACGTTGCTTTAAGTCAATTCCATTTTTGAATTAAATTTATTTATAATTTTTAAGTTTAAGATTTTTTTACAAAGTCATAGTACCCCCAAATTAGTTTTATTTAAAATAAAAGTAGGTTGCGTTAAATGCACAATTAATTGGCAACATGAAATTCTCATTCATTTATTACCAAATTTCGACTAAAAGGGTTTCAGGCATTCTATGCAGGGTTATTCATAATTCCCTCCGGGGTTTCGAAGCGTTATAGTAAAAAAATGAAGACGAATATGGCAAAAAAGAACATATGAAATTATTCCGAAAGTACTCAAGTTTTAATTTCAGCAGTTGCCGGTAGATGGCAGTAACATGTACCACTGAAGCCAGTTGCAGTAAAGAAAAATGGCGTTTACAGGAGGAAGGAATTAGGAATAACCCTGTATATTTATGACCATGAGATTAAGGAGGACCGTGGTGGCTCAGGGGATACAGCGCTTGCCTCCCAATGAGGTGACCCGGATGACTGATCGATACGAATTCCGCACTCGGCTCACACTAGCCACAGTGCTGACGTAAAATATCCTTAGTGGCAGACGGATCAGGGGTTAGAGTCCCTTTGTCATCAGGCGAACCGTGGGTGGTTTTCGTGATTTTTCCTCTCCATGTAGCGCAAATGCGGGTCAATTCCATCAAAACATCCTCCAGGAAGGCAAATTTCCCCTAATACTTGATCCAGGAGGTCCCTTGTCTTCTGGATTGGGCTCAAAATCACAAGGCTGCGGAGATAAGCATTGGTAGTCGTAAACTAAAAGTTGTGTCTGCTGTTCAACGACTGTTATAAAATGAGATTAAGAAGTAACTTCCATAAAACTTTTTTTAAACAATATTGTAATTTGTTTCATATGCAGTTCTGTACGACAATATAACACAAAAAATATGTTACAATAATATTCCAGACATATTCCATATATTCTAATTTCGATTCATTTTTTTAATTCTTTTCTTATTATAGCCCATAGTCAACTAATACAATCAACCTCTTCAACTTTCGGCAGACATTTAAATCTCGAATTTAAAAATATGACCTCAGTTCTCTATTCAAGTTTGCTCACTTAAGCGCATTTAAATAACGAAAAAGAAAAAGCTGGGGTTAAAACTCTGTGCTTGTAAGAGGATTTCATATCATTCTGTCACCAACAGAACTGATCCTGTTGAAGGGTCTTTCTGATGCAAGGATAGTTCCATTGGACATTAATCTTTCCCAGATTCATTAATCTACTTCTTCAGAACCTTCTGTTATTAAAGCTAAGACTCGGGAGCTGGAGATTGGTATGGAATTACGTATAGACTTAAGCTTTCTGGGCTCAATTTTATATTTTGGAAAAACATTCGTTCAAAAACATGACAAAAATATCAATAGGTATTACAGAGAGCAAGTCTGGCTCGTTAGAAAAAATATCTGCTTATTAGAAAAGAAAAATCTCAACTGATCCTTCTTTAAGAAAAATTCAAAGTGTGAATGCGCACTATTACTGTTTTTATTAGTTTAAACCGTCCCGTAAAATGTGCTATGTATACTTAAATTTAAAAATCTTAGAGGAGCTTACTTTAAATAAAATTCAATGTGAGAATACACACTATTACTATATTAGTTTACAAAGCACCGTAAGATGTACAATGCATACTGAAATCTAAATTAGTAACAAACAAAATCGAGTTTTAAATGATAAAATAAGATTTTTATACACTATCTGGAAGGAAATGACGGGACAACTGTAAAGTTTGGTGGAGGAGGATTGATGGTATGGGCCTGTTTCTCCTGGTATGGGGCTGGCCCACTGGTGAAGGTTGATGGTATGATGAATGCCAATGGATTCTGTGATATTCTCGACAATCATGTCCTTCCTACCTTGTGGGCAACGTTCGGTATAGATGATTGCTTGTATCAAGATGACAACGCAAGATCCCATGTTGCTCCATGCAAGGACTCTTGATTGGTAGGTGCACAACAACGTTAAACGCATGGAGTGGCCGGCGCAGAGCCCTGATCTTAACCCAATTAAACATCTCTGGGACGAATTGGACCGTCGGTTGAGGGCCTGCACCCCACTCCCCAAAAGCAAGCATGAACTATGGAACTTCCTGTTAAACATTTGGAAGGAAATTCCTCTTGCCACTATGGCTAATTTAGTGGAAAGCATGCCCAGAAGGATTGCAGCTGTGATCGCAGCCAAAGGTGCCCCTATCTCCTATTAATTTTAATAAATATGGGTTTATGTCGGTGTCCCGTCACTTTCTTCCAAATAGTGTATATTGTTTTAAGAAGAAAACAAATCTCCAAGAGCAGAAACCGCTGGGGAAAAAACTTGACTCAATTTAGAATTAAAAGATAACACTAAAATATTCAAGTTGGAATGTAAGTATTAACATTTAAAGGTATATGCTTGAGAATATTTATTACCAATAAAAATTAACAGCTTCAAAAATTAAGAAAACTATATTTCCATAAACAGTTTCTGATGCTGCCTAATTTTCTAATAACTTAAAAAAATGTTATAAATTTCAAAAAATATGTTTTTATGAATTACTGATATTCTCCTTTTTAATTATTCAGGAAACTTCAATCAAGGTCAACCGGAGTTACAACAGGTATGAAGTATTTTATGTGTTGTTTACTTAGCCCATTTCAAATAAATATTATACCAATTTTAAAACAATTATATTACATAGTTGTAAATGTGAATATGAAGAAGTTGCACTATTATAATTAATACAATTTTAAGGTAACTACAAGAAAAACTGCCCGGAGAAAAAAATATGGTGAAAACTACCAAAATATGGTAAAATTTACAGTTTTTGGCTCTATGAAAGCACCAAAAAGCATGATAATATTTACAGAAGCACTTTTGTATCGACTTTTGGTAAGATTAACAATAAAATATGGTATTATTACTATGCTGTTTGGTAGTAAATACAGTAACTTTATCATGATACCTTAGAGTATCGCATCAGAACCATTTATTCGATTAAATTCCTTTCTATTTTTACTAAATGTAAGGTAGTAAGAACTGTAATTTTGTAAACCAGAATTTCCGATAAACGGTTATCATATGAACGGAAAAATGAATGGCTTAAATACCGTATATTTCAGTTTTATTAACAGAATTTTTTTTAACCGGAAATGCTATTACCTTACAAGTACAGTAATTTTATCAGAATTTTTTTTTTCGTGTGATAAAACTCCAAAAAATAAATAGTAGATTTCAGAACAATTTCATATAACTGCAGGGCTATACAGGAAAACAGGAAGTTCTGAATTAACGTTATTTGTATAAATAAACACCGGAAAAGCATTTTTGATAATGAAAGAAAACATTTACAATATGTAATTTATTTACAATTTATTTATTATTATTTACAATATGTAGTTAATATTTACATAATATAATGTCACAAACTATCGCTTTTGAGTAGTATTACATTTCTTCATATCATCTTTAAAAATCAAAGAATAGTATTGAAAAAATGTCAACATCCATGAACTTGGAAGTAAATTTAACGAAATGTCATAAATTGTCTACTTCTTATTTCCCTACCAAGCTATTGGAATGTAAAAACCAATATAGAGCGCATGTTTACGATATCAACGATTGAAGGAGTAGGCAGCTAGTAGTATTTTGTCATGAAAGCATAAATGGCACGATGTATACTTGCCTTTCGTCTATAAATGCCAGTGTGAAAATTATGTTAGTTCTAGATATCTCGTTTTCTTCTGTCACTTAATAATAGACAACAATTGTCCCGCAATAATTGACAGCAGAGTAATCAAAAGCGACTTTACGGTTTTATTTGTTGAAAAATTATGCAATTTTTATGCAAAGAAGAAATTTTAAAATGTGCACAATGGTAAGAAACAGTTATAAAATATATTGTCCATGAGCTTTTTATTCTGGACACAACTCAAAATGCGTGTTTAAAAAGATGAACATAGCTCAAAGAGCGTGTTTAAGCAATGGACACAGCTCTAAATACGTGTTTTAGAAAATGGACACAGCTCAAAATGTGGGTATAAGAAAATAGACATAGCTATTTGAGAATATGGACACAGCTATATAAGAAAATGGACATAGCTATTTAAGAAAATAGACATAGCATTTAATTACTTTTTCAAACTTATGAAAACCGTTGTGCGGAGGTAGCGTAAAATGAGAGAAAGCGTTTGTAAAATAGGAGTTTATTTGCGTTTACCCTTTCGGGTGTAGAGCGTAGACTGTAATGGCGTACAAACATAGACAGCTTGCCAAGTTGGCGTATTTACAGTGTGCCAAGGGGAGATGCTCGAACGCCAAGAGCGTCTTACAAATACGGAACATCCCGCCCGGCGTTGAAATATGCATATGTTTCAATAAGGAAAAATATATATAAAGTTACATCACTATTCTTACAAATAAAAGTAAAAGAAATAAAACAACTAAATAACCATACAATTAGTAAATGAATACAATCAGTGTAATAATTAAGCAGATACAAATGAACATTTCAATTTAACTCAAAATTATCTACAATAGGCAAAATGCAAATTTTTGAAATTGGCCTTCGAAAATTTCCTTTCGCTGTGCGAATATCTGCAACTCTAACGTTGCCATCTGAACCTGGAATTACTCTAATGATTCGACCTAAAGGCCACTGATAAGTTGGAAGTTGAATGTCCTTCACAAGAACTAGCATGCCAGGACATAAATTTTGCTTTTTGAGCAGCCACTTTGAGCGTTGTTGCAAATGGCTCAAATAACTGTTTTGCCAATGTCTCCAAATAGTTTGAACTAACTTTTGAACCCTTTGCCATCTATTAAGAAGATTGTCTTTTTTGTCGATGAAGTTAGGTTCTGGTATCGAATTTATAGGTTTTCCTATAAGGAAATGACCCGGTGTTAAAACTTGAAATTCGTCAGTATCAGACGGTAAAGGAGTGAGAGGTCGCGAATTGAGGATACCCTCTATTTGAGTGATTACTGTTAAAAACTCTTCAAGCGTTAGTCTTGCGGAGCCTACCACTCTCTTAAAATGATATTTAAAAGATTTCACTCCTGCCTCCCAAAGACCGCCAAAGTTGGGAGCCCTAGGAGGCAAAAATTTCCATCTTATGCCTTCGGAGGAAAGCATATTCGAAACGTCTTCGCTACTATACATTAATTTGTATAAGCGTTTAAGTTCTGCGGAAGCTCCTGTAAAATTAGTCGCGTTGTCGCTAAAAATCATGGAGCTTCTGCCACGACGCGCAAAAAATCTTTTTAAGGTTGCGATTAGAGCTTCGGATGTTAAATCCGAGACAAACTCTATGTGTACAGCTTTGGTCGCCATACATATAAATAAAGCAACATATATTTTTTGAAGAGTACCCTTTCTCTGTCCCTTGTATTTAATTTCGAACGGTCCACATAAATCAATTCCTGCATTTAAGAATGCTGAGCTAGGTGTAACTCTTTCTGCGGGAAGGTCCCCCATAATTTGATTTGCGACAACTGGCTTGTTTCTGAAGCATTCGACACACTCGTGAACGACTTTGCGTGCTGCATTCCTGCCACCAATGGGCCAATATTTTAAACGCACAGTATTTAGAAGGGCTTGAGGGCCTACATGGAAATCTCGTTTATGATAGTACTGAAATATGAGTTTAACTAATTTATTTCCTGCCGGAAGAATAACTGGATGTTTCTGATTAAAATTTAAATTAGAATGCGCAAGTCTGCCACCTACCCTAATTAGTCCATCGGATGGATCTATGAAGGGATTAAGAAATTTTAACTTACTGGTAGATGGAACTGGCGATCGTTTTTCTAAAGCAGAGATCTCAGAAGAAAAATACTTCACCTGTACAATTTTTAAGAGCACATTTTCCGCGTTCCTGTATTCCTCCTGTGTGAGGAATCCTTTTACCTTTTCAGAAAATTTGCAGTTATGGACAAACCTAAAAATAAATGCTAGAATTCGGATTAATTTTTGAAAATCATTAGTGATAACTAGAAAATCATCTAAAAATTTAGAGTCATTAATTAAAGTCAAAGTTATTTTGGAAACTGGCTTCAACTCATCAATATAAAGTTTGTCGGTTGAGCCACTGGAAATTTGCACACTCTGAAGATCAGGTAAGTTTAATTTCGAAAAGTCTGGTCCTTTAAACCACAGTTCACTGGCTGCAAGGGCCTTAACATCAAGTCCTCGGGAAATCAAGTCTGCGGGGTTAAGCTCTGATGGAATATGTTTCCATTGGAAATCTTTGGATAGTTGCTGAATTTGAGACACTCGGTTGCTTACAAATGTTTTGAGCAAATTAGAAGGAGAGTTTATCCATGCTAAGGCTATCGTTGAATCTGAATATAATATAACTGAGTGTATTTCGAGTCTTATTGCAGCTATGACCTTCTGTGTAAGTTTTGAGAGAAGTAGACAGGAGCAAAGCTCAAGTCTAGGGATTGTCATGGATTTCGTTGGTGCAACCCGCGATTTACTACAAAGAAGTTGGGTAGTTACTTCATTGGAGTTAGATACACCTTGTATGTAAATCACTGCTCCATAAGCCTTTGAAGATGCGTCTGCAAATCCGTGTAACACTACGAACCTTGCACTAACTTCCAAGAAACATCTAGGAACATGAATGGATCCGAGATCTGGTAGAGTTTTGATGATGTTTCTCCATTGGTTGGACACATCTGGAGGTAGTGCTTCGTTCCAGTCCAATTGAAGCAACCACAATTGCTGCATGAATATTTTAGCTTTGGCAATGACAGGTCCAAGGAGTCCTAGTGGGTCATAAATGCGAGCTATTTGTGAAAGTACATCTCTTTTGGTGTAGTTGCAATCTGTGCTGGTGGTAACCTTATACGTAAATGAATCAGTTAAACTGTTCCAAAGCATTCCTAAAGTTTTGACCATTATCTCATCAGAATTTCGGTCAAGCGAGATTTCCTTAAGTTCAGTTGACGATGCCTTGTTGGAGCACCATTTGTGCAAAGTCATGCCTCCTCGTTGGAGCAGCTGTGTTAATTCTGATTTGAGTTTTTCGAACTCGCTAAGTTCTGGAGCACCAGAGAGGCAGTCGTCCATAAAGAAATCTTGAAGTACTGCCTTTGACGCTATAGGAAAGTCATTCTGCTCATCTAGGGCAAGTTGTTGCAGAACCCTTATAGCTAAGTATGGAGCGGATGCTGTTCCGTATGTTACAGTTCGCAACTCATAAACTTTAGTAGGTGCGTTTTTACAGTTCTTCCATAGAATTCTTTGAAGCTTGGTTTGCGAAGGATTAACCTCAATCATCCTGAACATTTGTTTTACATCTGCTGTAAATGCATAAGCGTGTTTTCTAAATCTAATTAGGATCGAGAAGAGATCTTCTTGAAGTACTCCTCCCTTGCACAGTAAATCGTTTAAAGAATGTCCACTGGAAGTTTTCGAACTCGCGTTGAAAACTACACGAAGTTTAGTAGTTTTGTTTGATGGGCGTAAGACACCGTGATGTGGTAGATAGTATCCGGTTTCGACATCTGAAGTTTCCTTCACCTCTTCCATATGTTGTAATAATTCATATTCGCTGAGGAAATCTGAATAAAGCGTTTGCATGGCTGGATCGCGTTCTAAACGCGCCCATAACTGGTCTAGTCTCTTAGATGCGACTGTCTTAGAATTTCTTAACATTTCTTCGGAAAAATCAGGTTTGAATGGCATTTCCACAACGTATCTACCATCCGGTTTCCTATAATGCGATTTAGCGAAATGATCGTTACAATACTTTAATTCATCGCTGCAAGTTTCGTTTGTTTCGATTTCTTCAATTTCCCAGAATCGTTTGAGAGTATTATTAAGAATGTCTAAGTTTTTAGTTAAAAAACAACGTTTAGGAGTGTTATAAAATTTATTGTCTGAAATAACACCTGAAACAAGATAGCCGAAACAACTTGATTGCAAGAATAAGTTGTCTGCTAGTTTTATTTTATCGTCATTCAATAACGAAAAGAACAATTCTGCGCCTAATAGAATGTCTATTTTTTGAGGAATAAAAAATGATGGATCAGCTAATTTAACTTCCCTGGGAATGTTTAAGTTCGAAACATTTAATTTTTTGGAAGGTGTGAAATTTGTTATATTGGGAACAATTAATAAATCTATCTCCCACTGCGAATCCTTATTTTCATTCGATAGAAAAGCATATACTTTTTTCTTTATATTTAATGATGTATCATTCAAACCACAAATCGGAATGTTTATTTTGTCTTTTTTCAATCCCAAAAAGTCTGCAGCGGAGGAGGAGAGGAAAGAACTCTCGCTAGCTGAGTCACCTCGTAAGGGTTTGAATTCTCCCCAAGCGTCTCTGACATATATTATTGCTGTGTTTATCAAAATGCTCTTATTTCCGTTACAGAAAAACGAAAGACGAGGGTTTTCTGGCACCTGCATATTAATTGATTCTGAATTGTTAATTTGTGGATTTCTTTCTCGAGAGAGAGTAGGCGTCGCGAGTCTGGTTTCACTTTGAATGTTATGACTAGTTGTCATGATTGACGGTGTAGAATATTCATGAAGCAATGTGTGATGATTTAATTTTTTCTTACACACAAAACAAGCACTTTTCGAATTGCATTGATTGAAAGGATGGAAATCGCTTAAACAATTATAGCAGAGCTTATTTTTATTCACCAAATTTATTCGTTCTGTTAATTTCATCCTTTTAAATTCATCACAATGATATAATGCATGTGATGGAGATTTACACGCGAAACATAATTTTTGAAATTTGTTCGATTTAACTAAAAAGGACTTCAATCGATCAGAATTAAATTTAGATGGGATGTTTGCATTAATACTATTTAATATTTGGTATCTTCTTTCTAAAAATTCTAAAAATGTGTCAAAATCAGGAACTTCATTATCTTCAAGAGTCAATTCAAATTGTTTACGAGTTTCGCGATCTAATTTATCCAGAATGATATTTAATAAAAAAACATTAGAAAGTTTGTCTCTATTAAAATCTAGTATTTTTAATGATCTAAGATTTTTCTTGATATTGTCCAAAATATTACGAAGTTCTCTGGCAGATTCTTGTTTAATAGGTTGGATTTTAAGTATGTTTTTGATGTGGCAATCAACTATAAGTCTTTTATTTTCATATCGTTGTTCTAAGGCTTTATATAATGATTCAAAATTATCGTCTGACGTTTCTACTACCTTCGCTTCACCCCTTAGGGATCCTCGTAGGTAATGCAGTTTTTCGTTTTCCGAAAGTTCCGGATTCTCACTAATTAGGCTATTGAATTGCGTTTTGAACAAGTTCCATTCCTCGAATTTTCCGTTGAAAAAAGGAAGTGGGATTTTCGGGAGTTTAATTAACGCCTTTTTAGGCTGATCACTGATAATAGAATTATCAACACTTTGATTTTGCACAATGTCAATGTTTATAGTTTTTGATTTATTAATAGAGGTTTTGAGGCTTACCTCTAATTTTTGAATGTCGTCATCCACTTCGAAGAGAGAGGCCTCGACTTTCTGGAAATCTTCTTCCTCTGCGATTTTGTAGTAGTCATCTTTTAGCGTTTCGAATTTCTGATGGATACTAAGCACAATATCCAATTGAGCCTGGAGCTCAGAAATGTCCATATTGTCTTGTCCTTCTGTGAGGACATTATTTAGTTTTGTAAGCTGGCTTTTTATGCTGCCACGCTTGCGGTTTAAGGCAATGATATTTGCCATATTTTAGCGGGATGAATTTATTAAATTCAATCTAAAGCGTTTATTCAGTATTCCATAGGTTCTGGATCCCTCCGGGTCGCTTAGGACCAAAATGTGCGGAGGTAGCGTAAAATGAGAGAAAGCGTTTTGTAAAATAGGAGTTTATTTGCGTTTCCCTTTCGGGTGTAGAGCGTAGACTGTAATGGCGTACAAACATAGACAGCTTGCCAAGTTGGCTTATTTACAGTGTGCCAAGGGGAGATGCTCGAACGCTAAGAGCGTCTTACAAATACGGAACAACCGTCCTTTTTAAGGAGTGAGGTGATGGATTCAAAGAAATTCGTAATAAGATTTCGTCCATTTGCCTAAATATCTTAGTATATTTTAAACTTTTTTTGAAAAGATTTTTAAAATTAACAGTAGTTTTTACAAGATTGACATGCATCCTACAAGTTTATAATAGTGATTTTAAATTTACATAGTCTGAATTGAGATATTTAAAAACTTCTTTATCGTTTAGTGATCGAAAAACAAAGGGATCACCTGAAAAGTTATATCTGTAATATACCCGACCACAAAATCTGGATCTTTGCACCGTAATGATTATGCTTAATGTTTAAAAAGTAATGAAAAGTAAAAACGAAATTCCTCGTTAAATTTTTAAATTTGAGTTGAATATTGAAAATGCGCATTTTTTGCTGTTTCTATTTTCTTAAACACGCTTTTTGAACTGTGTCTATATAAAAAATTCACTGAGATGTAAAATACAATGTCGCTGAATAAATGCTATTTTTAATGAAAAAGTTTCAATTTTCTATCTATATTTTATTTTGTTACAAATTGGGCGAGAGCTTTACAAATCACGTAATGATTTTTATAAGTGCTTATTATAACAGAAATTCTAGTATGAAGAAAAAATTTATTTAAATTATGAAAAGAATAAACTTTGCAGATTTAAAAACATATTATGATTAGGCGATATTCAGCGTTAAAAAAAGATTTTTAAATAGCTCTTGGTGTTTTTTAACATTCTAAAGCTGTTTCTTTCAAATTCCTTAAACATTACTTACATTTTCCCACAAAATTCTTTAGTCCAATACAATGATAGTTTCATCCACTCGCTGAAAAAGTTAAATTTGCCTTCGACTATTTATGAATATCACTTACGCCATTGTTTCACACATTCCGAAAAAAATAAAAGCTTGAAATAATATGATGATGTTATCGATGAAACGTCCTAAAATCTGACATTATTTGAAAAGTTGAAAGTTTTAGAGGTAAGACATGCCTTGAAAGATCATATTAGATAGATTACGATAATGCAAAATCGTTTAAAAAAATAGGGTATACTAACTTTTCTCAGTATCGGAAAAAGCTTACAAGAAAAAAGTCAACACAGCATACAATTTCGAACCAGAAACATATGAGTTTATGTATATATGTATTTATTAGAAAGGATTTTATTTAAGAGATCACGGTATCCTCAGGTTAAGTTTTTTTTTAAGTAAAAGTAGATTACATAAGCTTTTGGATGTCTTCAATGAACACTTAATTGAAAGAAAATAATATATTTACAAAAATAAACAATAATGTGAATTTCAAAAAAAAATCAGAAAATTTAAATATTCAGAATTTTTTAAATTTTTAGCACTTTTAGTTTTTTTAAGGTTTTTAATCAATTTTTTCTTTATGGTTTTACAATAGTTATCGCTACAAATCTGTACATTCATTTGCTTACTTATCAAATAACATTTTCTATGCTTGAGTAAGAAATTTAAAAAAAAAATGTAAAAAGTATCGGCGACACAGGTATAACATGCCGTATAACGTTTAATGATTTATAAAACGCTTATTTCATGTACATTTTGATTAAGCATATCATAATAATTATTAAAAAAAAATATTTCAAAGCTTTATGTTTAAAGGATAAAATCCTTAGGGATTCAAGTTATATGCATGTATAAAAAAAGTTATCAATGAGAAAAAGCACTTTAAAATTTCGTATTTTCTGAAAAGACTACTGCCATTTTGCCTAAAACCGTTTTTAACACTTTAAATAATACATAAAGTTAAGAAATATTGTCTATTATAAGACTTTTGAATTTGTCATGAAAACATCCAGAAAACTTCCTTAATTTCTTCTATTTTAGATAATGTGATCCCTTAATTTAGGAACAGTGAAAACATTTTTGATAAACCTAATTATTTGTAAACTGAAAAACAATAAAACTTTAACTATCTTATTATGAAGACAATAAAACTAGTATGGAACACATAAAAAACAATTATTATATTTTACATATCAACCAGTTTATCATTTGATTTAATTCTTCTAATAATTTTAAAAACTTTTTACATGGTGTCGTAAACTACACTGATAGTTTTCAAAAAATTTATAACAGAAAAATGGTAAAGGTTAAAAATACAATTCTTGCAACAAATTCATGTGACAGGGTATAAATCTTATTCCCAGAGTCATCGTCTTTACTTCAAAAACTTTCCAAAAATTAGCGCTACAGATACAAACATTAAAACCTATAATCAAACCTATAAATTAAAGTAAAAGAATTAATTACAAATTAATTCTCCTACTTTGAATTATTTTACTAATAAGAAAAATTGCAACAAAATGTTTCAAAATCTTTTATGAATGAAAATAAAATAATAATATTTTTGAAATGTTTTTTCATCAACTACAATTATTTGTTGTAATCTTAGGACGAAATTAGCAAACGGAAACTAAAAGCAGAAAGGACTTGATGCGCCATCAATGGAAAACTGTTTGAACTAAAATTGTTTAACTACGGAAATAAAATTTATCCCCCATCACATGAATTTGTTCTAAAGGATTGTTCTTAAAATAATCGTTATCTTGTAATAAATGTTTGAAAACCCTCAATCTAATTTAAAAGTTCCTGTATAATTTACCTATAGAAACAAATAACATACCTCATAAGAACGAATTTCACCTACACAAATAGATTCCATCAAAAGGTGAAATCAAATTAATCCAACAAATTTACAATCTTCACTAGATTCAGAAATATTTTTAGATACAATACAGAACTTTTATGCAAATGCAGTAAAAATACACTAAATATTCCTTTTACCATAATCTCTTTTTAAAGTTCAAGGTATCAAACTGCATGTTATCAGGAAACTAAACGGACAACTGTCTATATTTTTTGAATAAATATTCGTTTTATAAAAATAGGTTATTTACTAGAGCTTTGCCTCATGAAACTTTTAAAAGCTTACATTATAGATTTTAAAAGAAAGCTTTTAAAATGCAGGTGTTCAAAATACGCTTGATCCTGAATGTGAAACATCCAACATTTTTATTTAGAATTAATATATGTTTTCTTTTTTTAAAGATTTCAGTATTTTATTTTAGTAGTGAATCGGATATTTACCAAAGGGTTAAAGAAAAAAATAATGTTTAAAACAATTCAAAGGTTTGATAAATGTCCTATCAGACATCCTTTTATTCAATAACAGCTTATTGCTCAAACATATATTTAGAAACCTTAATCTAAATATCAATGTTAAAAAACATCATTTAATGGATGCATATTTATTATCTAATTCATAGGTCGCCTGAACGATTATTGCTTGTAATCTTCACGAGAGGCTATCGCAAGTGTAGGGCGGATAAGGGACAAGTATAGTTTCTAATGATTAAAAAAACTTGAAAAGAAAAAGTTTTAAATTAATAAATTTTATAGAGTTGTGACCTATTCGTTTTTTTAAAAAAAATACGTTGTTACAGTTATCGAAAAAATTAAAATCATCAAAAATTATGTGATTGATTTTGTAGTAAAAGAAACTATTTCATTAGGTCATTTGTTTTACTCAAAAATTCGCTAACTTATTTTGATTCCATATTTGAGTTACAAAAGAGTGTCCCAAAGTTTGTGCAAAATTTGAATATTGAGGGATTTGTGCTATAAATGTTTGCCAACTTAAAAAAGTAAATAAATAAAAAGAGAGAGAGAGAATAAACGGAAGAATGGTTTTTAAAAATGAATAACACAAAAGAACGACGCATTTTCATTTTTGAGCAGCACTTTGTTTGAGCATTATTGTGCCATTTTCTGGATGTACAATTTTCCAATTTGGTGATCAGAATCAACTTTTGTCATGCGATTTAATGCTCGAAGGCGTTTTTCATTAGAAATTTCTGAATTCTAAGCATTATGACAACAAGCTTTCTATCAATAACGTTTTGAAGGATGAAATTAAGTGCAAAATCAAAAAAATTCAGACAAAACGGTCATTAAGAATTATGACAAAGGAGTGCGCATGTGACAACAATACTTTCCCCGTCACTCAATATGCTGTTCTACAAAAAACTATATACTTTCTAAATCAATAAAAACTCATAGTTTTCAACTAAAGCCCATGTTTTCTATCAAAATTATATGTTTTCTATCATGATGATACGTTGGTGTCTGACTATAATCAATTTAATATCAACTACAACATCAAGTTTATATCTTCAATTTAATTTTGTGCCAAAACTTTATGTTTTATGATTTGATTCACCTCTAAAACTGTTTCTCAAAAAAAAAAAAAAAAAAAAAAAAAAAAAAAAAAAAAAAAAAAAANAAAAAAAAAAAAAAACAATCATTTACATTCCTTTATACTTACGAACATTCATTTGATATTATAATCCATCTTTAAGTACAAACGAACTCTTAATGTTTCCTATGTTTCAAATGTTACTATATCAATTTGGACATGGTTTTCTATTTATATTATAATTTAATCAAAAGAATTCCCGTGGTTGTACTTCGTTTGTTCAATATTAAATCAAAGGACGTATGATTAATTTTTCAATGCCAGGTGACTGAAATGCTTGACATATAAAATTTCCTCATTTAAACATCATTTGCGGAACAAATATATTTCATTCCCTTGTAGCTCATAAAAGATTCAATTACGAGATGCCTTAAGTGAGAATTTTTAAGAACTACGATAATGATTAGTTCCGGAACATAAATACAACAATTCTTTTATTCTTTATGAAGAGAAAAAAAATTCAACTAAGCGATGTTGCGTACTTTTTCGGAAATTTTTCGCTTTTTAAAATTAAATAAAGCTACTAACATTTAAAGATACAGCAGTTTAAGCATAAGATCATATCATTGTAAATAATTTAACATCAAAAATAAAATTATGGAGAAAGAAAACAAATTTTTTGCACTTATCTCTATTCACATAATTAGATCAACAATGCGCACACAATGAATTTTGACTTGCAGGGTGGAGCTTGCGCAGCATTTATTTGGTTAGCCAAAAGGATGTAGTGGTTTTAATAGTTTGGAGTGCAAAGAGTATATAATCTACTAAGAGAAACTTTTATTCTTTTAGAAACTAGGTATTCAGAAAAACTATGGAATATTACTGTGAAATGTTGAGCATAAAAAATATATTACATTATTGTTACAAATAATATACATTTAAAAGCTAAAGTACTTTAGAGGTTTTTCCCCCAAAATTGAATCGAAAATTAGTAAAGGCAGGGCAACTTGAAACATGTGTGCGATGTTCTGTCAAATTTTCTTTGCATAACTTACAATAAAATGTTTTAATAACAAAACTTTACATGTTTTTGAATTTATAATATTTTACATTCAAATTATTAATGCACTTCTTTATAATAGGGCCATAAAACAGAATAAATAATCTTTATTTTATTCTGTTTTATGGCACTATTACGACTATTAGATAAGACATTGCAGCAACCAAGAAACGATTTTCGAATTTTATGAGCATGTCCTAAGCATATGCAGCAAGAATATCTATTAATAGAATTGATTTCCTACCGCATGCCAAGATTACTGAGAATAAGATGCAATAGTTATGTTTATTGCGAAAAAGAATTAATGGTAATATTAATTTAATTTTTTAGATTATAGGAATAGAATATACTTTGACATGACAGACACAATAAATTTATTTTTGCAAACCCATGCAGCTTGGTTAACAACCCATCGATTAAAGAATACAACAGTGTATCACATCTCCCAACCATGGCCAAGTACCTAGCCCCGCTTTTCATGGCTCTTTTAACGGCCATGGCAGAGATGCCACGTAATTTTGACCCCGGTCAGACAATTTGAACAGCACCTGAGCTGATACCCCTCTCTCCGAATTTCCACACAACCAAGGAGAGGACTTACAGCCACGACAGATTTAACGTACACCTTGCTGCACTTGCACGCCGGTCGTCAGGATCGAAATTACGACTTCAAGCTCTCCAACCAGTTGTGTAAGCGATGCCTTAACCAATTGCGCCACCGGAGCGCTTCAACTGTGTTTTATGTTTTGTTTTTAACTCATTGACTTATTTATATTTCTCGATATCTATAACAGTTATTTTCATTCTCATTTAGGCAATGGATAATATGATCATTCATGATGAACTCTTGAAAAAGTATCTCTCCTCCCCGTCCTCTGATGACATAAAAATTTCATCTATGTTTAGAAATAGAGCAACACATCTTCTTGATCAAGCAGAAAACATGCTTATTGTGGCAAAAAATTTGAAAGAAAAAGAATGGTTTAAAAAATTCGTACATAAACTGAAAATGCTAGCTTCTGTCATAGAACAGAATATTGTCAATCAAGCAAGGGAAAATGAATCAAACAGTTTCACAACAGATGAGTTCGCAGTAAGTTCAAATGTTAATTTTATTACTTCTAAACGAAATATAACCTGATCATGCAATAGTTATCTTCTTAAAAATACTAATTAGTGGTAAAAAGCAGCTGTAGCGAAACGAATGATAAATATGCTATTCAGTGTCGAACCAAACTGATCATGATGTTATAAGCATACAATATATGCTTTATTACTTAATTTTCTAGATTATACTTCGGCCTTAAGCAGTTACAACGATGTAAAACTATAACAAATATTGATGTTATTACGAGCTTTAAGCTTTAAAGTGGATTAATTTTACGTAAAATGCTAAATTAATTTGAAATTTTCCAATACTAGACCAAAAAACCACTAACTTCATTAATTATTAAGAAATAAGATTAGATATGAATGCGAAACTTGAAAAGATATTGTGGGATCAACCATTTGGTCTAGAATATATATATATATATATATANTATATATATATATACACACACACAATGAAACCACACGTTACGGACTCTCCAACAAAAAGATGCCTCTCATCACGGACAAACTTTTAATTCCCTGAGGATCTTCTATGAATAAACCATTGGGTATCCTCTCTGCAAAGTGGAAATCCCGTAAGTCATTATGCATCCACGAAAAGCCATTTATGCTAAGAAAAGTTATTTTCTATTCATTCAAACCGGACACCAATTCTTCTAAACTTGAAAACAAAACTATTTCTGCTTTAAATTCTAAGAAAAAAAAATCAACCTTCTACTATTTTTAAAGCATGTAAATTTTTTGCCCTATCCATGACTAAAAATATTAAGCTAATTTACTACAGAATAAATTCTCTTCCACCTTCCTTTATCTTTGCAAAGAAAGAAGAAAAAATGATATTGTTCATATAAAAAATTTCGGATAGTGGTATCTTTTAATCTGGACGATACAGGTTATGAGACTCCACAAGCTGAAACAACGCATTAAATACTCTCAATTCCTCTAATCCACTGAAAATTCCTTTCTTTTAATTTGACCCCTCTATTTAAGACAGCTAAGTTAAAAAAAAAGAGAACAGAAATCTAGATATTGAGATGTTCAGATAAAACAAATATTTATTCAGACACTAGACAGATAATCGATTGTGAATATAACAACTCCTCATAGGGCATCCTGCCTTACAGGTATGTATTGCTGCTTTCTTTCTTTCCGCGAGAGGTTTACCTTCAAGGAGGTACTACCACATTTCCTATAAAGAGATGGGGAATTGTTAGGTGGTGTAAACCTAATAATTAGAATTGACTGAGGAAGTGGCGTAGGACTAAAAGCGTCAATTCTGTATTATATTAGTAACTTGAATATCCGTGGAATAAAGAAAAAACTTATTCATTTATCTGAACTCCATCTAAAATTATGTACATATATATATAACTTTACGTATTTTAAAAAAAAAATTAAAATAAATATCAATGTAAATAATTATAAGATTATTTTTATATCATTGCAATTATTCTTAAAACAATTTATGGCATAAAATTTCGATATTGGTGGTACTCTTTCCATAGACGGACAACTCTCATAGCCGGGTAATTAATTTTTACAGTCCCAAGAGTGTCAGCCAAATCGATGTTTCTGTGTGTATTATATATATTAATTCTCAGCCTACGGTTAATCCCACGGTATCTTTTCAAGTCTCCCCTATATTAAAATTTTAGTTTGATTACAACAAAAAGTGTAATAAAAATTACTTGTATTTTAAAAGAACCTTATTTTTTTTCACTACAAATAACCTATGTATATTTTTAAAGGTATATGTATATGCAGCCACTAGTTAAAAGAAGTTATAACAATATACTGGCCGAAGTCTTTTGGACGTCACTGTATATTAAAACTCGAAAATCAACGCTTCACTATTTAATTATTAATCCTATGAGCGTTTGTCTCGGCATTTTCCGGACTATTTAGATTCGGGATTCACTGTATCAAAAAATCGGTTTTTCCATTTTATTAAATGGGAAAATAGAGGAAACAGAAAATTTCTGTACAATTTTACCCAGGGCTCAACGCTTGAAGTGCTAAAAGTTTTCACTAACATATACTTATATAAAATTTCTCATGATTTTTAACCCCCATGTAAAGTAACAAAAACGTAACAGAACAATTAAATTATTTCACTAAATCCCTTATTGTTTGTTGAATATAAAAATTTTCAATAAAAATGCTATGAATAGAAATTCAAATTTTCGAGGACGCAAAGAAGCTGGATGCACTAAATTTATACTTTATCTTCCGAAATATGTTAAAAATGAAAGAACAAAATATAATGAAATCTGAAAATCATATTTATTTTCGCATCGTTATGGAATAAAGACTACCCAAACATTACATAAGATGATCAGGTGATTTTTGATTCTCTCACTCTTAGTCAGCAAACCGTTGATGTTTGCAATAAGTTCGACTTTTAAAATTTACATCTTTAACTGAATCTAATTATTTCGCTTTTACAAAAGATTTCTTGAAGATAAATAGAATTTAAAGACTTAAGCAAGAATTTCCTTTACCCATTTGGATGCTCAAACCTCACAATTCCAAAATTTGGCATTGAGTGATTAATAACAGAATAAAAAAAGATATATTTGAAATCATCTTTAACTGGCAACCTCATAAGTCATCAGTTTATAATACGTAAAAACTTGGTGTAATATTTTTTTAGCTGAATTTTTTGTTAATAACTGACGTTTTACCCTAACATTTAATTTCTTTAAAGTATTATTATCTGATCACTGGTTCTCAATAAAAATTGTCATTTAAATTAGAGTTTCATTTTTTCATAAATTAAAATACTCTCATATATAAACTTTTTGTGTGCTATTTTAGCAATCTTTGAGCGAATTACCAGCTTCAGATGGTCAGTTCCCACAACAAAATACGTCAAATTTTAAGACTGAAACCGTCCCAGAAACCAGGCCAGACCAAATAAAGTCAAATCAAATGACGTCCAAGCTTCCATTAACTCTTCCAGATATTAACGAAATGAAATCTTCAGCAGAATATGTTACCATAGATCATGTTACTAAACCTGGGATGACTCCCAAAATAACCGATAATGTAAGAGATGAATTAGTAGAAGAATTGGAAAGCTTGCACAAGCTTTCTTCCTTAGAACCATTTGATAGAAGCATAACTGCACCTGAAACTAGCTCAACATCGGTAGAACTTGCAACGCAACCATCTTTAATAACGGAAAGAATTGGAGACAAGGAAAACGTAGTAAGTAAAATAATACATTATTTAAATTTACATATTTATTTTTACATACATTTTTACGGTATACATTGAAGTGTCAGAAGTGATGGGACAGTAGCAGATTCAAACAATCAAGTCTTTTATCGCATATAACTAGAAAGAGTATCATTAGGGTATTTTTGTAGTCCATTGATTCAGGTAAAACGTTGGTTTACGCAATTATGTCTGTAAGCCTGGTGTTTACGTGGAATGATAAGAGGTGAGAAAGAGATTAGACATAGTATCTCAGAAATTGTAAAAATTCAACATTCTTCTCAAGCTGGTGGACGGGCCATAAATTATATGGGTCGTTTTCGCGAAATGAACGAATCATTAAATCGATATTGTCATCTTCAGTTACTTGAAAACTGAGTTACTGTAACAGCGATTGATTTTCCCGGATGATAGTACGTCTTTTCACTGGGCCCACATTCTGGACAACTCCACTGAAAGATTTGGTCCCTTAAGTCACCCGACATGAATCAATCATACACATTTGGAAAAGAAAAAAAATGAAGTAGTTTAGATATATACGTCGCACTAGAGATGCACAATGGTTTATTAGAGAAGTTTTGGGAAGAAAGGATATCTACGGATGATCTGAAGACATGCCATCACAATGTAGATCCTCTGCAATGCAGAGGGATTACACTGAGCTGGCTTTAGTGCGATTTTCTGAGGTCCTGAATCAGACTTTGGAATTTCTCCCACATCATTCAGGGCATTTATATTCAAGCAGTATGAGGAGCAGTTTGAGGAAGATCATTGGTCTTTTCACTGTTCACTGCATCCTCAGGAGACACCTATACGTAATGGGTGTTGAATCTAATCCTCTTTGTAGAGTTTGTTTTCTTGAAGAGAAGACTTCACGACATATACTTTGTGATTGTGAGGCCTATTCTGATCAAAGATTTGAGCAATTAGGGCAACACTGCATTAAGACCTGGGAACTGCAAGATGTTCCTGTACGGTGTTTGCTGAATTTTATTTCAGCCATACGGCATTCTTGCTAATCATGACTTAGGGTTTGGGTGCAATAGACCTCTGGTCGATGTGCTAAACCTCTAAATCTATCTACCTAATTTCGCAATTCATGATGAAAAACTACAAAAGCATTAAATCTAATATTAAATATATGAATCAAAAATTAAATTTTAGATTAATTCTATTATTAAACCACAATAACATTTAAATTAGCACATTTGTTTTTTACTCATGAGAAAATTTTAGTTTGTCAGGTGAGTGATACATTCACAATTTTGATACATGAACTATTTCAGTATTATCTTTATTATGAATATTCTTTTTATTTATTTTGTAATTAACATCAGAGACTTTCAAGAGTTATGTTTGGTCCTCGTTTACGTTAGTTAACTCTTTATCCTAAACTATTCTATTACAATTGGTGATTCATTTTATTCATTATTTACCTTTATTTGTCATGTTAATACCAAAATATTTAAAAAAATTTGTAAAATTTCCTGAAGCTGGGAATTTTTTTTCTCCATTGTCTTGAATTTACATAATTCTGTCAACATGACTCTGACAATGTAGTGCTCTTTTACCATAATCAGTTTCAAGAATATTTGAAAATTCAAGATAATTTTCAGTTTTGTTACTTAAATCTTTATATTTAAGTCCATTTTCTGTTTTATTTTTCTTCAACTTTACTTTGTTTCATTTTTGAAGCTCTTATTTTTTTATGTCTAAAATATTCTTTTCTTTAACATTTCATGAATATTTTCATTATTTGTTTGTTATTTGATTTATCAAACTTTTTCTTCTTTCTTTCATTTTTCATTTCCATTTATGTTTTATTTTCTTTATTGGTATTTTTATTGCCATCATTAACCTGGATTTCAGGAGAAATGTACAAGGACAATTGCTTTTAAAATCAGTAAAAGTGATTAGTTTTCTCCGATTTTGCATAAGAACCTATTTAACCCAATCAATCACTAATTGAAATCCAATACATTCTTTTAGACCTAATATGGCATAAGGTAGATCAGTATTTAAAATATAAAATTCAACTGACCTAGCTATATGACAAATTTTTAAATTGTTAAAATAAATAAATTGTTTCTTTTTGGAACATATTAATTTTTCGATAATTTTAGTTTGAACATTTTTTAAAGTACTTTTTGTGTCGATATTTTAATTGGTAGTTTTATTAGTCACAATCTGGTATAAGGCAGTTCTAATATTTAAATTTCTACTTTTAACGTATTTTGAGTGTATCCGGATACTATTAATTCTCAATCTGTGCTTGGTCATTTTCGTATCCTAAGACTGGAATTGATTTTCAGCAGTAAGAAACTTGGTTTGTTTATGGAAATGTGTGAGCTAGGCTGTGAACTGCACATTAATTAAACATTAATATGTCTGGTTTTTCTTTATTAAAATTCAAATCTGGAAAACTAGTATTTAATTCATTTTCCAAGTTTTTTTGTATTGGTTTGAGCATTTTCTGAAACTTCCATATTTAATTTATAATTTTTGCACATTGTAAGGGAATTCAATAATTAATAATTAGAATTAGAAGAAAAATAAAAATAATTCAATTACTTATGTATCTTAACCCTATACACAATTTTTAAAACAAAATTTACATTTTATTTATACAATCAATAAATTATATACACTGTGAAATATATAATACAATAAAAAGTTAATAACTCCTTTAAATAGTTTTTATAGTTATAATAATGATTTTACTGAATCAAAATAAAAACTTTTCTGCATTCAATAATGAAAAAAAAAATTTGAAAATAATTTTAATTGCATAAATAAACAAATCTGTTAAACAATGCAAATAAGTTGAAAATATATATATATATTTTCAACTTATTAACTTTTTCAACACACACACACACACATATATATATATATATATATATAATCAAATGAAATATCAAAGATGAGAAGAAAAAATTCAATTAAATCAATTGTTGAAATACTTTGAAAATCGTGATATATTTTGTAATTATTATTAGCACAAAAATATGAATCAAAATAAATAAAATCCTTAATTATAAATATAAATACCAAATACCATTAATAAAAATCAATACTATTTTTAGATAAATATATACACTAGTAAAACTTATTTCAAAAACAATAAATCCAATTTAATAACTTCTCTCCACAAAGTAATCCTCCATAATTATGATATTAATATTGAATAACATTTCTATTTACTAAATTAAATGGAAATCAATTCAACAAACACTTCTTTGTTCACAAGTTTTCACTGATAAAAATTATATTTTTTCACCACAAATTGATAGCGAAAAGTACCGATCCCAATAATTTTTTTATAGCTGTACCACAATCTTGTAGAAGTCTAATGATGTCAGTCCAGCAAGCAGGACAAACAGGCATAGGATTTAAAAAATGAGCAAATTAATTTTATTTAACCATCATAATCAAATAATGAATATCTAAGTGACACAAAA
Source organism: Parasteatoda tepidariorum (assembly GCF_043381705.1). Taxonomy (NCBI): domain Eukaryota; kingdom Metazoa; phylum Arthropoda; class Arachnida; order Araneae; family Theridiidae; genus Parasteatoda; species Parasteatoda tepidariorum. The sequence continues at coordinate 46,539,093 of NC_092214.1, read as the reverse complement.
TCACAGTGCTCAGGGAATTCTTAATAGTTATAATTGATCTATTAAATAGGTAGAAGGAAAAGTCGTTCTCACGGTTCAGAAAAAGGGAAAAATCAAAAATGTTTATTAATACATAACTTGAAGCCAAAAATAGATTAAAAGACAGGATGTGAATATTAAGTGTGAGAAAGAGTGTTTAGATTAGAATAATAAATTAAGAAAAGAATTTGGATAATGGAATAATATAAAAAGATTAGTTGAAGCTTTTTATGTTACATATATACATATATTAGTCAAAAGCTTTGTTTTTCTTCCTTTTTTTAGATATTTTATTTCCTTTCCATGTGTAGTGAATAATTACTATAATTTTCCATAAAATAAAACTATTAAATAATATCAAATTTTTAATTTACACATTAATTTAAATATTTTTCAAAAGTATAAAATCCAGTTTTGGTAATAAGCTTAATAAATAAACTAAAAACAAAAGAATGTTAAAAGTTAATTTCGAATAAAGATGTATCAAACTGAATTTAAACACACAAATTTAGTCTAGAAAAAGATTTATTGAAATCAATTTTCATAAGAAGTTTTTGTATCAATCATATCTTTTAAACATAAAATTTTCCATTATATAACCTACTAAGAAATGTTTTACATGAACACAAAATATTAAATTTTTTTAGATCTAACTATTTTTGCTGATATGTTACAAATCTGTTAAATATTTCAGGAACAAGAAAAAGAGAAACTTAAAGAAAGGATAGCAACTGAAGTGAGCAACTACAATTTCTATAATTAAATATAAATGAATTATGGTGCTTTTTTCCAGGATAATTCAGGAATAAAAGAATATGAAAGTTTTAAACTTAATAAAGGTTTATGAGTTTTATGACTATTCCGAAATTTTATAATTTAATAAGAATGAGTTCAAGAAGTGTTGAATTTTTTTTCTCACCCATAAGTGTAAAGTTAAATTAAATCAGAATTAAAGCATTTATTTAATATTAGTTTTTATTTATTGATTTGTAAAATAAATGAATAAAAACTTGGTATTGTATTTGCAATCATGAAGTCGAAAATGTAACTATTAACAGAGACCTGCTAAGCACAGATATTGCATCAGTATTTAAGCCAGGGACGAATTTTGAATACATAAGTACCTTGTAAAAAAGGTAGGGTATTCTTTGTGCTTGCAGTAAGAAAAAAACATAGAAACTGCATTTAAAATAAAGGTAACCAATTTAGTTCTACTATCCAGTTAGCCTATATCATAATTAATGCCAAGATGCAAAATGGAAAAAAAAATTCAGAATTAATCAAATATATGGGGAAATTGACCAAAACAAACAAGAGGGACAAATGTTGGTAATCTTTGGGATAAGGTAAGTGAAGGAGAATAAGAAATGAAAATTCAATAAACAGAATGAAAAGGGTGTAATCATTGCTTTAAATAACGTGAGCAATGCATAAATGAATGGGAAAATGAGGGATGATACATTAAGACTATAAAAATTTTAAACTTATTACATGATTAAAAACTTCATACGCTTTAAAAATATACAAAAATGATATTACAGTTGTGAATATAACGAAACGAAAATGATTTGAAGAAAAAAAACGTAAAGTTACCAATGAAACATGGAAAAATAAAGGTAAGAAACAATAATTAGAAAAACCACAGTAGCCAGGAGAGAAAAAAAAGATGGAACATAACACGAAAAAACACAACAGCCACGAGGAAATCAGGGGTAAAATGTATTTCCACATGTTATCGATAGGTAGAAAGAAACTAATGAATCAGGGGATCAACATCAAAATGAAAAAAAATAGGATACCAGAATATCAAGGTGGGCTGATGTGAATGGGGTGGAAATAAATTTTGTCATTTGTAGCAAATAATTTTTGTTTTGCTACATTCTTATCTGCCAAGTCTTGAAGATGGGCACCTATTTTTGAAGCAAAAAAACATGTCGAGTGTCATTTCATTTTGGTATATTTTTGAAGCGTATAAGTTTTCAATCAGGTAATATCTTACCACTTCAGTTTCTTGGAAATATTTATTTAACCTCAAACATAATCAATTTTAAATACATAAATACAACTTTAACCTCTTCTAACTTCCATTGTTTGATGAAAAAATGCTCAATGTGTTCTTCATATTTGAAAGGCCTGGAGTAATATGATAAGCCAACCACATTTTAAATTTGTTTAGGAGAGTGTCTTTGGTTAAAAATGCTATGATTTCTATGTATGTAGGTAATAAGATGTTTCTCCCTATTGTGCTGTTAACTAGCAAAAAATTTAGAATTTTTCTTAGCATCTATTTAGAAACAATGCTAAGAAACATTAGATGTAAGAAAAGTCATCTCTAAAATAAGTGGAACTTATCACTAGTTTGCTCCATGGTCTTTTTTTTACCCTTAGCAATCCAATTACCTAAAAAATGCTAATTAAACAAATTAAAGTACAAAAACATTTTAAAATTAGCATAAAATTTTTTCTGTAATAAATAAAAATTTCTAAATATTAAAGTAGAAAATGTGCGTGAGGACCTCAGCAGAGTCAACTAACTGCTAAGGTTTCATTGACTTATAGATGAAAAACCTTTCACTTTGACTTAATACATTTTTAAATATGTGTCATGAAAACATTTCTTATAACCTTAAAAAATAATATTTTTTCCAACTCTAGGTAGCTGAATTGAAAAAATTAGGAGAGACAGAGGAAAATATTTTAAGTGCAATGCATATTGAAGGTTTTAAATCAGATGGTAAGTCAAAATTAAAATATTTTTCATCTAGATACAAAATGAATAATAAATATTGTTCAAGAAAAAAAAACTAAAGTCATTGTTTCAAAAGAAGCATGTTCTCCTTAGTGAGTTTTAGGATTACATTGCAAATAAAAATCAGCACATTAATTTTAGCATTATTCTACTTGTTTTGAACTAAATTTAAAATACATAATAAAATAAATTATGCACAAATTACGACTACACTTTTTCGATAAATAAAGCCCAAACAATATCAAAAGAGCACAAATAATGAAAAATAGTTTATCAGTTTGATGTAATATTAATACTTAAAATGCAAAAATTCACATTGATAGAATAATCTGTTTAGAGTAGTTATAGACCATGGTAAAATTTGAAAAATTGATTAATACAGCATTTATAACTACTTAAAACAAACATAGAATTTTAATTCTATTTTGAAAACTATAACAGTGAAATGATTGAGAAGCATATGAAAATAAATTACAGGCTAATATGAGTTTTGAACACCCGATATCATAATTTGAAAAATTATCTCTCTCCTCTGCACCATGACAGCTATATATTCACTGCAATCACTTTTTCTTTTTAATAAAATTCTTAATAAGAAGGGGATAGCTTAGGAATTATTTGATTGGCCGCAAAATAATATATTTGAATTCAGCATCGCAAAATATATAGATTTTTTCCCCAAATTTAAATATTATGTAACAATTTATGAGCTTTTACACTACAATCATTAAAATGTTAACCAATGACTAAGTTTTTTCTTCTTTATGCACTGCTTCATAATTGTTTACCTTGTTTCTTTGTTAGTTCAGTCTGACATTTCTCTAAAATAAATTCAGAGATAATAAGTAGAACCAAACATTTATAACATAAAAAAAGACTGTGTGTAACATCCTGTAAACATTGCAAATGACAGATCATAGTTGATTGTATATCTCTAAACAAACTGCTATTTTAATTCCAATCCTCTTTCATTTATTTAATATAAAACCTGCGATATTTTTCAGGCAATAAAATATTAATTACAAATGAAACGAAGGAAAGTGAAAACTTGAGTGAGCATGCTCCAATGAAACGAGTTGTAGATGAGAGTAATGTCCACTACTGGAATCAGCCAGCAAACCACATCCCAGAACCACCTAGACAGATATATATGAACAATACATTTTTAGGTATGCACATTAATTTGCCACCAGTTAACCCACAAATGTTAAGAAGGCAATTCCACAATGGGTTACATAGAAACATGGCTGGGAACAATTACCCACTTTATCATGACGGTCTTAAAGGTACTATACAGAAACTACAATCTCAAGACAACCAAAATTTCTTGCAAAGGAATCATATGTATGGAGCTGCTGATTTTCGCCAACAAGGAAGACCTGACCAGCAGCAAGGACAAAGAGGATTGAATCTTTACGGTGTTCCTTCTCAGTCTGATAGTAGATACCCTCCAGACAACCCAGTGCTCAATCACTATGTTAATCCAAATTTCAGACCCCTATATATGCCCTATCCTCTAAATCAAAATATGGAGCAGAGGAGTAATGTTTTTAATGATACAAAGTCAACTACATATTCCATGAGCAAGCTCCCAACTGAATTCAGTGAAGAAATGAAGAGGCAGTTAAGAGATGGTAAAGTCATACTTCTATCAGATAGTGTTGTTCCCTCAAACTTCACTGCAGATGCAGAGAAAGATGGAACACAGAAAACCAAAGAGTTTAAAAATGACAAGAATTAATTTGCAGCAAGAATACTATATTTTTCATGTTCATCTGCAAGTAAAAAAAAAGGAAAAAAGATAAGAAAATATCTTAAAGCCTTTCCATTTCATATTTTCTATCGAAGGATGAGCACAATTACGTATTACTTATGTCTGAAGATAGATTTGAATTTTAAGTTTAGATTATATAATAGATATAGAAATCAATTACTGATTTCATCAACATTCTATAAGAAGTTTTAATACCAAAATTCATGAAATTTGAATTCCTTTAAACAGCTATGTAATCGCTGACTAATGAATTTAATAAATACTTATCCAAAAATTGTATCTCACTTTTTAAGCCTTGGACCTAGTTTAAACTTCTTTTCACAATGAGCTATATTTTAAAATACCTTTCTAAACTGCAAAAAAGACAATTTTCTCAGTAAATTTTTAAAGCGGAAAAATACAGGACACAACTTTGAGACAAAAAAATTATGAATCAGCATAAAGATATTTAATATCTTCCCAAATCTATTTAATGTGGTGCAAATTGTGTCACATCTAGATAAAATTTCTTGACTTCAGATTTTTGTAATTATCATTAGAAATAACTCAACCATTAACAAGCAAACACAAAAGATTATCTTATCTGCTCTTTTATCAAACATAAATACATAGTTTCTTAAATGTTTGTCAAAAGCATCTTATAACAGAAAAAAATTGAAAATTGGCTACAAAAAAGAAAAGAAAAACACCTTGAAATGCTATTCAAATTAGTAAAAATTGAATTTAAAATTAAATTTATTGTAAAACATAATAAAATAGCAAGGAAAAAATTTGAAGCAATTATTTATTGAAAAGTCCGCATTATCTGTAAATAATTGCATTTCTTAGGATAATCCGAATTAGACAATATTGCAGTTGTTTTTGTAGTTTGCCGTTTGTTTTTAACTATATTTATAACTATAAATTATTATAAATTTCAATAAATATAAAATACAAACTAGTTTTTGCATGTATTATAACTATATTACAACAGTAGAAAATAAACACGTATCAAAACTGCTATTCACCAAGAGGTAATTAGTAGTCGGGGAAGATTGTATTTTAAAATCAAAAACTAAAACTAAATTTTTAGACTTCCTATGTAAGTCAACCTACTAACATCAAGATATTTTCAATTGTTTAGTTTTGTTTGTGTATGTTTAAAGTGTCATCATTGTTCACGAACAGATAATTTTTTACGGCATAACTAAATACTACTGTGCCCTTTACAGTATTCTCGTACCATCGAATAATGCACAAACGCTTTTGAACAGAGAATTCTGATATTTATAAAGTAACAATTTCAATCAGTAATACATTACAAAATAATCATATTTAAATTTAAGGGAATAGGTAGTAGTACAATAAAATATTATTAAAATAAAAAATAATATAAATCAATAAGAACAAAATAAATAATTATTTTATAAGTCTTGAATATGGCACTGAACTAGTAGTAGAATTAATTAGCTAAACTTAAATACATCTGTACAGCCTTTCACACAATGACCTGTAATTCTCTAATACATTTCATACTTCAGCCCTCTTTTTATGCCTCACAACTATAAAAGAACTAAAATTAAGTTTGAAAAACCATCATGAGCTTTTTCTATATAGATTATTCAACAAGTTATGGGATATTAACTAAAAATATCTGTTCCAGCTTCAAATTTAATTAATATTTCACATTAGCTAAAAGTAAATGCTTTTTTATGAAGACTGTTTTATAAACAGTATATTTTATAAAAGCACATAAGAAGCTAATTCTAGTAGATATTTAATAAAACAAGCTTAAAAACTAATATTTTTATTAAAAACAATTTTTAAATACATTTCTATATTTACATACACTCTGAATTGCATTAAAAATGGATTTCATATGAAAATAATCAATAATTACATTGTGAATGTGACTCTTTGGAATAACAAATAAAAATAAAACACACTTTAGTTGAAGAGGATGAAAATCATCATGTTCGCAAATGAGTTCTACTTCGCTCCAAAATTTCTTTTCTTATTTTGGGGTAATTTGGGTATTTACTTAACACCTGCAAAAAAACAATTATTTCATAATATGAAAAAATATTTTTTACAATATGATAAATTGTAAAATATAATTTCTCTAAACATATAAAAAAGAAGAATAAATACAACTGATAAACAATTTTGCAACATAAAATTAATTTTCCCCATGTTATTGAACAGAGAAACAGTGTACAAGGGAAAAACAGTAACCCAAATTTGCACATTAACGTAACAACCAAAGAGATAAAACTCTGAACTACTCTTGAACTCTAACAGTTAAACATGAAGTGCAAAAACAAATTTGTTCTTACCATTTGACTAACATCAATGGCATCAGCGTATCGTTTGGCTTTCATATTGTTAAATGCCAGCTTATAACCTGGAAATATTTTTAAAAAAACAACATAAACAAAGCATAACATTTTCATACAGTCAACAGCTAACACAATGAAGTGAAATTCAAGATAACATTTTTTCCAAATCTTAGTTCATTAACATAAATGATCACATATTAATCAATGTTATTAATATTGACAAGGTAAGTTAACATTCTGTTTCCAAGCAAAATGAATGTAACATTTTAACAAAACGTTATTGAAAATAATTAAAATCTAACAAATTTTAATTATTTTCAATATAATGGTAACAAAGCATTTTGAATGGTTACTGTGTAATTTTTTGATTATATATTGATCAACGAGGAAAACAGCAATCGTAACTCCGAAAAAAATGTATGTGGGTTATGTTCATTTTGATGACACTGTACCAGTGCAAATGAAATTTAACTTATTAAGTTCAAACTTCAAAAAAAAAAAAAGATCAGTTATCGCTGTTCTTAGACACAAATTTTAAGACATAAGATTTGCTTATAATTTTTATTAATCAATAACTCACCAATAACAGGATTTAGTTTGCTTGTAAGCAGCCAGGCTTTCTCAAAGTGTTTTACAGCTTCCCGGTAACTCTGTTCCTTTTCTGAGATGTAACCATATAAATCATATGCTTTCGTACAAGACTGAAATTAATCATATTAGTTAAAAATAAACATAAAAGAAAGTAGGACTATATTAAATAACAAAGTTTAATGATCTCAGAAATCATAACAAACTCACTTTATTAAAAAGCAACACTTTATCAAGCATTTCAGATGCTGAAGGATATTTTCCAGCCTGCAAAGCAAAGCAAACTTAAATAAATGACACTTCAAAATTTAAAACATTATCTTTTAAACAGGAACATGAACTATCAAAAAATGGTGTGGTTTTAACAAGATATTCAAAAAATGCTATTCTATTTTCATAAAATTTTGAAAGCATAATACTACTACTATACTAATAGTAATGAAATTTTTAATTTTCACTTTAAAACAATAAAAAAAATTAGGTATTAAAAGAAATATATTGATATGATAAAACAAAAAAATTAATAAAAAAAGCGATTTAATTTCTTTTTAAACTGATTAAAAATAATATGAATAAGCACATTTTATACTTTTTCTTTATTTAGTTTTATATGCTTTAAAATCTTTATTTTTTTCTTAAATTTCTTTTTGTATGAGGCATTTTTTGCACTTGTTTACATTATAAATCTATTATATGAAAGAGTTCATTTTTTAAACCTGCCAAAGTGTTAAGATTTCCCTTATTTATAACTTTCCACTTTATAATTGCAATGCACAAAAGCATCAAACTGATACATTTATTTATTATATTTGAAAGTTTTTCAATAAAACAAAACATTTTTAGAAAATAAAATTCAATAATTAAAATTTGAGGTTGGTTCATCGAACTTGAGTATAATTACAATTCATTAATTTTAGCATGTTTATCACATTCTAAACTAGTGGTTAATAACAATTGTTACAGATGGACATTTCAACTGCATTTTCTCCAAATCACACCACTTTTGTGATAACTTATATTAGTTTTTTGTTTTTAAAGACAAAAAAAAACAGTTGTATTAACTATAATAAAACTATGTATCATAATGATATGCTTTATTGTAGATATAGCTATATTTTTACTGTACCTTTATATAGACATCTGCAAGAAGAAGCCACGCTTTTTCTAAGTACTCTGCATCCTAGGTGATAATAAAGACATTTTTAATACTGGAAACTGTGCTCTTAACTTAATTTTGGAAAAGGAATCCTTTTTTAAAAAATAAAATCCGTGAATTGTCCTCATGATGTAATCAGCAAGACAATTATGCTTTACAGCTTCCCGGTATCTGTAAAGCTACCGGGAAAATAATTATGCTAGACGATATATGCTTTTTTTATTTTAAATTACAATATTTCTATCAGAAAATTATAAAATCTACACCAATCCTAAATAATAAGGGAAACAAGTGAACATGATAAAATACAACCAATGCATTAAAAGTTAAAAAATGAAAATCATTAGTTTAATCGAACAATTTTATCATTGTCAAAATAATTTTATACTCTATTCAAAACCAGTTATTCTTGCGGTTTTATTTTCGATATACATTATTGTTGTAATTTGCATTCAATATATCGTCATTTTGCTAAAAAATTTTTCAAAAATAAAAAATTTTTGTTGTTGACTGCTGTAAAACAATTTATAGGTTCATAAATATTTTTATGCATTTATAACTCATTCATTCAACTGACAATTTGCTAAAATGTCCTTCAATGATTCACCCATAAACAAATTCACTGCTATTTTTTGCTGACTAGTATTAATTCACCTATTCACTGATTGGTATACTTTCATTCCCTATATTTACTTTATTCACTCACTGTATTTAAATTCAGTCATGACAAAGCCACAAGTGTACTTGGAATAAATTGCTTATGAAATATACTATCTTAACAATAAGCGTTTAAAATAAATTAAAAATAACCTTGTATATAACACATTAATTAAATAATGGATAGTCGTTATAATAATATTGAATGATTATGCCCATTAAAAAATTTTGGGAAAAGATTGGATATTCTCTACTCAGATTAATATTGATATATAAAACTATATATAAAAATAAATAAATAAAAACCTACATTCAACGTTGAATACAAAAATAATAAACTTTTAGATAAATAAGATGAATAAAGAAATTATCGAGCTGCCATTGGCAAACATTTTTAGAGAAATAAAAGTCTTACTTTAGTTTCCCAGAAAAATCTTTTGAAAATTATTTTAAATATATAGTAAAGAAAAAATTTATAAAACATTGCAAAAGTGTATGTATGTTTCTTGTTGTTAATTTAAAATTTACTAAGATCTGGATAATAATCTTGGAAGTCAACCTTTTGCTCTTGTTTGTAAATAGTCTCAATTTCTCAAAAAATCTGCCGAGATTTGGATGAAAAACTGAAATTTAAATTATATTTTTAGAGGAAATAGAAGCATTTTCTACGAAAAAATATTAAGATTTGTATTAGCGAATTCCCATTATATTAAGAGTACGTTTAATACACAGGCTCAATTGAGAGAAAAATTTACACAAAATTGAAATCATTCTCCAAGGTCACACCTCTCCCCTGTTTTTTTTCTTGCAATCACCTTTTGAGAATATTAGCTTGTTTGCTGGATGGTTTTTGAACCTGAAATTTCCACAGAGAAGAACCTCCCTGGAAAATACTGAACTCATTCTATTCAATTTCAAACAAGTGGTTTTCCTGCTGCACTCTTTTTTTCTGTAAAACCTTTACTTAGTAATATTTTAACCCTAAAAAAAGTTACCCAGAGAATATATAATTTAAGAATACAGTACAGAACCCGTTATCCGGAAATCAGAAAAACGGAACGAAATTCAATAAATTTTCCCGTCATTTTTTTTAAAAAAGAAATTTTTCTCATAAGATTTTAGGATTTTTCTTTCTTTTTTGAAAAATGTTTAACTTACCATCATTTTGGAAATAATCATTAGTGTATTACTCCATCGTTTTTTTCTTCTTTTTAAGATTATTTCCAAAAAAAAATTTTTTTTAGTTGCGTTTAACAATAAAAAAACGTCTCTTTGTAGCGATTCAGAAAACCGGAATAGCGATGTTCCGGATAATCGGTTCCCTACTGTATATACATATATAATATAGAATATAAAATAAACTATGAATATATTTTTTAAGTAAATAATACTTTAAAGGAAGAGGAAATAAATAATTTACAGAACCTTAAATCTGGGTCTAGTTCGGCACCCCTCCCCTTACTTGGTGCTACAGGCGCCGGCCCACCCCTTTCAAACAAAACATTTCACAACATTTCACAGTAATAAAAAATGCTGAAATAATACTTTGATATAATAATTTTCAAAATATGATGAATAACAAAATAATAATACACATTTGTCTAGTATCCCAAGGTAGAAAAAAAAACTCAAACACTCCTAAATGATGTTGAGAAAGATTTTATAGAACAGAACTGTATTTTTAATAGAAAAGTATATACAATGCAGTTTAGTTGATATTCTTTAAATCAGTAAATCAAAAAGTTAAAATAAAATATCTGATCAAATCATACTCAAACAATGCCTAATTTAACAGTCGATTAAGAGCTATTTTCATTTTATATCCTTGTGATATAGCATTACTTTTTAATATATGGTGAAAATTTGGAATGACCTACACAAGTTTGAATTAATTGAATAAGTTTTGATAAATGAAAAGAAAAAAAATCTTGTTTTTTGTGGTCAAGACTCTGATAAATGCTCATATTTCATTGATAAAAGTTATATGGTTTTGAAAACATTCATATAATAATTCTTTATAATAATTATAAAGAAGAAAATAATACTCAATTTTTTAAGACAAAGATTTTATCAAGACTTTAGAATAATTTTCACAGCATAAACTTTAAATTTAGGATTTTGAATAAAATATGAAATACAATTAGAGTGATATAAAGGAATTCTGCAGCACAAATAAACATTTCATACTCTTTTAATGTAAAAAAAATCTTGCCATAATAAAGAAATGTCGTTTCATTGCAAATCAGAATTTGTTTCCCAAACAGTGTTTTTTCCCAAACAAAAATCTGTTTCTTTACATGCTACCTCTTATTAAAAAAATATATAGATCAGGATTTAAAAGTCCTTAATTTACTTCTTCATTAATTTTTAAAATTTGATCAAAAGTTTAGTGCAGGAAAAGACAAAGGTCAAAACAACGTTTACTGTAAGTTACAAATTACTGCTTCTTGCAGATGGGGTTTCATTTAGTTGTGGTGTTTTGATCTTTAGAAGAAATTCTTTAGTTTTTTTATTATTCATTATTTTAAGATCAGTATTTTGGTTGTTCACAGAAACTTAAATTTTTTCTTTTAGCATCTTATTTTAAGCAATAAGTTCTCATTCCTTCATTTTCCATCTCAAAAATCTTACAAGTTATGCCTTTGAAATATCATAATTTTATATTAACCCCTTCTTTATTGGCATCGCATCTCATACGCTTGGTGTTCTTATGCTCGTAAGGTCGGCGTTGCATGCTTATGCAACGAAGATAAGAACTGTATCATTGAAATAGAATTTGTCACTTCTTACATGTTGCTTTATATCCTGAGATTAGTTTTGTATTTCTGAATACTGCCTAGAGGTGGGGCAACTATTCCCACTTTCCCCACAATTTTTGCAGTGAAATATCCTGTCTTGAACTGAAATCAAAGTCATTTTGGATTTTCATTCATTTTGCTTTCCTTGGTGTTACCATTTCATTTTCGTAATAAATGTGATTTTTAAGCCTGATGCAGAAGACTGATTGTGAAGCTGTTCTAAGGATAAGGTTGGAAAATTATTTTCCAAAATATTTTTACCTAATTTTAGTAATTATTTTATGCATATATTGGTCTTAAGCACCTTAAAGCAATAGAGTTAATAAATATGTTATAACAGTGTATTTTTTAAGATAATTGCATTGCAGGAAAAACTGGAGATCAGTGGAAGAGACATCACATATTTCACCACCAGTAGGTCAAGCAAAAAACTGCTTACTGACTAAAATAATTTGCATTTTTGATTTAGGATAGAAGATATACTAATTTTCAGCAATAAAAAAAAAACATTTCTTTTCGGTTTGGAAAAAAAAATCCAACAGAGAAGGGGTTAAAAAATTTAAATTCATAACAAGGAAAGTATTTAAGTCATAAAATTACAAAATATCGACTAAAAACTCCATTTTTTCTCTAGTTTGAATAAATATTTATAAGAAAAGTAGTCAAATGTCTTCAAAAATGAATAAATATTACCATGAATGACCAAAATTTGGAGACTGACGACTTTCACCGGGAATGTCCAGAAACACACAGTCGCTTTAGTTAATGTCCAGAATATTTGTTATGTACGATTTGATATTAATTTATTCATTGCTATTTTAAATATTTATTCAGTACTTTAACATCCGATTAGGATAGATTAGAAAAAAACATCAGTGTAGAAAATATTAAGCAAATGTATAGTGAGCAGTGGCCCTTGACCTTAAAATAACATCAGTATAGGGAATACTGGGCAAATTTTAACTATAAAATTCATATTAAATTAGATCTAACCTATATTTTGGAGATTTATAAAAACGACAATATGATTGTCAACAAAGACTAGAGAAAGTTTACAGCCACCGATTTCGTTCTTCAGCAGTGAGATATATACACTACTGTGGAAAATAGGCAGTAAATCCTGATAACATGTATCTTATAATGGCTGTAAAGGCAAAAAAAAAAATTGTTAACTACACAAACATGTTGTATAACCAAACAATCAGTATAAGTAGAATTGAAATTTAATCAGTACAATAAAAAATAATTTATATTTAATAATTTAACTAATTTTACAAAAATGTTTCAAATTTTTTTCAATGCTGCAAGCTTAAAATCAAAAGCATTATATATTTAATTAAATATTTAAAAACTACCAACACTTACACTAAAATTCCAGGTACTTTTAGCAATTCGTTTCAACTGATTTCGAGCCCGAGGAGTTTGTTTCAACCTTAAGTATGCCATTGCTGATCCAAGAATGGCTCCTGCATGATCTTTCTAAAGAGAATAAAAATGAGTAACAAGAAGAAAAAAATTTCCATCAAAATTCAAAACGGTCTAGTAAATATTTGTGGCAGAAGACACATTTGTCAACTATGCTCAAACATTAAAATAATTATTAAAAGTATTTGTCAAAACTGTTTTAAAAGCACACAATATATAGCCAACACTTACAGATTAATACCAGAGGGTATTAAAGCTTCCAATTTGCTACTCTTTACCAATCCCAAAGAAAAGCTAAAAAATTATTTTTGATGACAAAATCTAGAGGAAAAAACCAATTGTAATCTAAGATTCATTTAACTTCATTTATAACTTCTTATTCTTAATATTCTAAATATAAGCAAATTAAAATTGCTTATTGAAGGTGGCTCTGTATTCATAGAATTAGTGTTTCGTATAATTAATCTTTTAAGCACAAAAAAAATATTATTTTCTAAACATTTTCATATGTATGTGGGATGCCATTGAGTTTTCTATTGCACAGCAGTATTTTGGGTGCCAAGTTTCCGCTTCCCTCTTCCAGATGAAAAAGAATGACACCCCTAGCACAAGCGGAACAATAATACTTAACAAAACAACTTAATGAAATAAGAAAGACAAATATATTTAATGGTGTTCATCAGCGGAACTCACTCAACACCATAAAAATTTATCAAAATGTGTAATAACTTAAATTGATCCTCAACAAATTCTAAATTACCTTCTTATACTATTTTATGTGTATATTTCAAAAATTAATTCTCACTCATTATTAAAATAAAAGAAAAATTTGTTATTTAGAAAAAATAATTTAAGGCATGCCAAAAGACAATCTCTGTGCATAAGCTTTTTAATAAAAAGTAAACTAAAAAAATTATTAATTGATAAACAATTTGAAGCTTTTTTTCTATAATTTAAACTGAAAATTTTGAGAAAATGGACATTTAAATAAAAAAAGGTATTTATTAAAAATAATTTTAAAATTTAAAATAATTTAATTTATTAATATACCCCCACCTCTAAAAAAAGAGAAACTTATAAAAAATCTAACCAGTAAAGGCCTGGTTTCTTAAGACAAGTGCCTTCTCTGGGAGTCAGCGGGAAGATGTTGTACCGCTGACGCCAACAAAATACTGTTTTGTTAGCTCAGAGTGAGCTGTCTGTTCAACGCAGACATTATCTCGCATTGCGCAGGCGTTAATAGCGTAAATAAATATTTATTTTAAATTTGTATTGATTTCGTCATTGTGGACTAGTGCTTTAGAGAACAAACATAAAAGAAGGACATAAAAGAACAAAAAATTTCCTTTTTGGAAAAAGAAAAAAGGCTTATGATTGTTAAAAAGTGTCAGGAAAATAGACATTGCAGCAAAAAGGGACGTTTGAATCTGGAGCTTTGTACTACATTAAATTGATTCAATTTAATACTGTGAATCATCAGGTGAGTCCACCTTCTTGGTCATGATAGGCAATGTGCATGCACAATTCCTATCCAGTTGCACACATTGCATGACCTTTACTCATGCAGGGGCAAATAATCTATTTTTTCAACTTGTAAAGGCCTGTACATTCTCTGGGCGTCAGCGGGAGGTTGACGTACCGCTGACACCAACAAAATACTGTTTTGTTAGCTCAGCGTGAGCAATTGAACCAACGTTGACATTATCTCGCGTTGCGCATGCGTTAATAACGTAAACTAATATTTATTTTGAATTTGTATTGATTTTGTTATTGTCGACCAGTGCTTTAGAGAACAAATAATGACTTTGTCTAAGAAAAAACACATTATACCTTAGCTAAATGAAGAAGAAGCTATGTTTAATGTTAAAATCAGAATTTTGGCTGATTTCAATGCTCTGTTGAATGTTGTCCGCCATTGCTTCTGTCGTTAATGTTACGTTGTAATCCAACTGCAGTTGATTCGGACGTCAGTCATCGTTCAAGCTGAGCATTGGATGACGCATGCTGTCTAACTCACAAATACAAATTGACCAATCAGGGGTTAGCGCTCGCTTCAAGCTAACGTTTTGTAATGCCAACCTGTCCTAAGAAACCAGGCCTTTAGATATTATAATGTCCACATTAGACAATGCAACCAAGTTGAAGGATAGTGATGCCATCATAGTTATTTTTTCACTATTTTTATGTTAGATTCCTTGTATAGTCTCTTTTTGATTAATTAATTAATATTTAGAGTACCTAGATGGTATTGATTTCCTATATATATATATTTACAATTATGGTACAGTACAGAACCCGTTATCCGGAAATCAGAAAACCGAAAATCCAAAAAACCGGAACGAAATTCGATACATTTTCCCACCATTTAAAAAAAAAATTTTTTTTCCTCATAGGATTTTAGGATTTTTCTTTCTTTTTTGAAAGATGTTCACCTTACCATCTTTTTGGAAATAATCATTAGTGTATTACTTCATCGATTTTTCTTCTTTTTAAGATTATTTCCAAAAAAAAAATTTTTTTTTAGTTGGGTTTAACAATAAAAAAACGGCTTTTTGTTGAGATTCAGAAAACCGGAAAAATTAGTTATCCGGAATAGGGATGGTCCCGATCGTTCTGGATAATTGGTCCAACCGTACAAGAGAATCAAAAATTGCTCACAAAATATCGAAATAAAACTTGTTCTTTGCAACATTTTTTCTTATCATGCAATTTTATCATTAACTCCATTTTTTCAATATCTTCACAAGATAATTTCACTTTACTACGTAATTCCCTTTTTTAAAGTCAAATTTAAAACTGCATCTTGAAAATGGAAGATTAAGTTGCACACTACCAAAAATTGGTTATTTCTTTTATTATTAAATTTCCTGGCTTGTTCATTATTATAACAAAATAATTTGATGAGAAAACATATCTGAAAAAACAAATTAAATAACAATATTTAAATCTGTGGTGCTATGCATTCAGCCATATATTGCTGGCCAACCTATTTATAATAATTGTTATGGCCATCAATTTTATCATTCATGTAAGCAAAAACTTCATTAATTTAGATAAGACTAACAGCTTGAAAAGTAAACAACAAACCAACTGAAAATACTACTAAGATTGCATTAATAATGGAATACATGAATTTTTATTGATAATTGGTTTAATCTAAATCTTAAAAACACAGAAAATATCTTAGGCAATTATCAATTGATTAGCAAAATTAATGTTTGAATGCTTTGAACATGCAAGAGAGAAACAAAATTAATTTTTGAAATTTATTTTTGCTCAAAACTTATATCAAAACATAACTTATTCGAGGGAAAATTTCATTCACTTTAAAATAATTACAAACGGGTAATATTTACGAACTGGAGTGTTCAAAAGTAATACATGAAAAAGATTAAAACAATTTCTTACGCCCAGAATTATGTTTATTTCACAATCTATATATCAGGTGACAATACCAAACTATTTATAATGAGTTTAGAAATAATTAATTTATTTTAAACTGAATGTCAGCTTTCATCAAACATTTATATTTAGTATTAACCCAAAAATTAATGCATATTTTTTCAAAGGTTTAATGTCAATGCAAGTATTAGTTTAAGTCAGTGTTTCCCTAACTGTGGTGCGTGTACCCCCAGGGGTACGGGAACAGTTTAGCAGGGGTATGTGTTATTATGCAAAATATCTAGCAACAAACGAAAATTTCAAAAACAAAGCTAGACATGAAAATTTACGATTACATATTTTTTTATCGGCCATTTTTGGCAGAGTTAACAGTTAATAATTAGTAGTGTCAATAGCCAGTTGAGATTTTTAACTTTTGTGCAATTTTTTTATATTAAAAAGTACATTCATTTTTTTATTAGCGGTACACAGAATTTAGAAAGGGTACACAAAAGTCATAAGTTTGGGAAACACTGGTTTAAGTAATTACAGGAATTATACCATAGGAGTTATTAGCTATCTTAAGGAATTATAATTATGCGCTGGACTGTTTCCAAGGTAACTAGTAGAGACTGAGATGTTATTAAAGGAGGATAATATATGAGATGGAATTGTGAAGACATAAGTTAGTTTGTGAATGTTACGTTACAGCACTTTTACTTGAATAAGTGCATATTATGATGCATCTGCTCTTTATTTGTTTCCCATTCATATGTAAATAAATCAGCTCTCTGTATTCGTTCAACAGTCTTATTCATTAAAAGAAACCATCATTAAAATAGAATGCAACAATATATTGAACATACATTTAGTTTTATATAATTTTCTTGAATAAAAATGTGCACTTCTATGACTATTTTCTTCAAAATTATGCGACCATTAAAACTAAAACATTTCCTTGAGGCATAAGTTTTTAAAAAATATAGCAAGGATCAACATGAAATTTACATAAACAGGCATGTGCTACATGTTAGAATAAAAAAAAATGAAGAAAGTATTAGAGTATATTTATATTAATTTACACAAAAAATATTCACAAAAAAACACAATTTTTCAAACTTACATATCTTTCATCAGTTAGAATTTCAATAAAATCATTTAAAGCAGCTTCTGCATCATTTTTTGTATGTTTTGCAAGTCGAATCAAATTATCAAAAATTCTTGTGTTCAAATTAGCACCATATTTAGATTTTAACTCCTGTAAATAATAGAGGCATATAAATACACATATATTTAAAAAACTTAATAAATTTTAGCTGGAAACATAAGTAATTTAGAGTTATAATGCATAAAAGAAACACAGATATAAAATTCTACAGCCATCATAGAAACTTATAAATATATTTTGCCAAAAAAAGAGAAGAAAAGACAACTTCAAAATTCAATAAAGGAGCAATTTATCACACTTACTAATAACAATTTTTCCGCAGTACGTATATTCCCTTCCTGTGAATTAGAATTTTTTTCTTTCAGCCTATATGAAAAAAATAAAAGTCATCAAGAAAACAAAAACAAATTAAAAATTTTAATCAAAAATTCATAAGTGTATTAGAAAAGCTGAAGTCAGTGCAAGGACACCAAAAAATTTCATTGACATTCAGTGTGGATAGTTTCTTTTTAAAAACTAAGCTCCTTCCCTGCCAATTGAATAGTTAAAAAGACAAATTTGTCAACAAAAAAATAATCCATTAGACAATTCTTATTTATTTTTAAAATACTTTATAGATAAAGCTTAAGAACATTACAATTAACGGAGTTACTTTAAACATAAACTATAAAATTAATTCACAAGAAATTTATTTTTAACTCTTAATAGCTAGTCACCCAATTGTAATGTTTACTCAGGGAGTATTCAGGGTTAAGAATAGATAAATCAAGGAATTTTTATTTTTTACAAAAATTAAATATTTATTAGTCTTTTAATAATTTTTAAAGAAAAAAAAACAAATATAAAAAATTTAATAATAATTTTCTTAAAGAATAAATTTTTTTTATATATTTATATAATTAATATATTTATCTTTTTAAAAATGATTAAAACAAATAAAATAAAACATCAGTTTTAATGTCAAATTTTATAGATTGATATTGAAACAAATGCAATTTATAAATATGTATGTATGTGTATATATGGAGAGAAGTTTCAAAGAACCAAACAATTCTCAAACAATAATAAGCATTCAATCAATTGCATATATTGTAAATCTTGATATTTATTAAAAATCAATGTAACAATTAGGATTCCTGTCTAAGAATGTGTATTATTGAGATCAGAAAAAACAAACTATAAATATATTCATCAGGTTAAACATGAATTAAAGAAGAAAGTAATAATTATGTGTTAACTTTTTGATACCTTCTAAATTTATAGTCATGTAATCTGAAATTCCTAATTTCAGCTAGGGTTAGAATAATTTTTGCTAACTTTGACTAAGTTTGAAAAAAGAATTTAAAACGCCAAGTGTAAAAGGAAATAGCCCATATAATCTAGAAATATTTACCCTAATTAAAAAAAGATACTGCCCAAAATAACAAATAAATAAAAAAAGTTTGTGAAATATTTATAGACAGTCAATAGAAATTTGTTTAGCTACCAAAAGCTAGTAATATTTTTAAAAAAAACGTACAGAAGGTTAACTTACCAATTCTTTAAAAACAAATATGATCAAAAATGACATAATTAGTATGAGTGTGATATCAAGCCTGTTTTGTGAAAATTACTTTAATATTTTAAAGAAATAGTTGGCCATATTAGCTAAATTATATCTAAGTGTTTACCAACAAGAAAACTCAAAAATGAAATTTAATATTTCTAGTTTTAATAGAATAGAAAATTGCTTTTATAGATCAAAGGGATGTTTAATACAATAAAATGTAATTGAATTTTAATTTTTCCAAGAAATTAAAATACATGGATCCAACAATTTGAATATGGCCAATGATTATTCTTGAATTAATATTATTAACTATAATAGTATTAACAGTAATAATATAAACACAACAGCTAAATGCAAAATCATGACAAAATAACTTTTGCGGATCAAAGTCTCCTTTTTTGATTTAATGAATCATAAATTCATGAAACCAGAGAAAAGTAATTAGACACTTTTTATGTCAATAAATTTCTCAATTTAGATTAAAAAAAAGAAAACTATATGACACTTAAACGGTAATAAGCTAAAAATTAATAACTATGCTTTTTACATCAAATCTCCATCAACGTCAACATTTTCTCCAGAGAAATTTTCATTTTCTGGATTTAAACAAATTTCAATCATATGACACAGAGAAATCTGTCCCCATAAGGGAATGCTTCTTGTTTTATTAAAACACTTGAGAGCATCTGATGTATTTCCTGTATACCTGAAAAAAAATAATTGATTTCAAGATAACAATAAAATATTTGAATTATAAGAAAGTAATAGAACCAAGTACAGTTTATATTACAGAACCAAGTACAGTTTGCATTGTCCATCTCGTATGTTATACCATTTCTTATTTCCTTCTGTGCTGGTCTGTGAAAATTGCTTACACTGATAATGCTAATATATCCCAGAGTTTACATTAACATTTTTATAAAAATTGTATGTGCTTAATGCATTTCTTTAATGATAGACTAGAATCATTTTCTTTTACAATGCGTACACAAATTCTTTTTGAATTCTCTTTATCTGTTTGTAGCTGTTACCTGTTTTTTAGATGTTTGGAGCCGTTCTTGCAAACTTTCTATTCAGTCTTGTCCATTTGCCAGTGAGAGGTGTGTACTCCTCCCTATGTCATAAACAGAAGAGTGGGAAAAGAGATAAATCATGTGACCACCACAGCAAAAAGTATGGGGAGCATGGCATCAATAACCTTTTAATTATTCACCCACTCTCTATCAACAAAAGACAAAGAGGGGTGGTCGTAGATCCATGTAGAAAAGATTCCAATTGATAAATTCCAAGAAAAGAATCTATTTTGAAAGAAAAGGTGCTTGAATTGCTGAAAGGCTTGAACTCAAGGGCTAAAGTGCATCAAATAGCTGAATAGACTGATTAAAAAAACATATTCTGTTTCAAATCCATTTGTGGAGAATTTGATGTACATATAGTACAACTATGCAGCAGCAGATGTGGACAACCTAGCCAAATATAATAAAGGATTACAATATAAGTGACATATTTAATGCTGATGAGACGGGATAATTTTTCATCTTGTTACCGAACAAAGCATTGACAGTAAGAAGCAAAAATTGCCATGGGATAAAATTTAAAAAAATGCACTTGACAGTTTTGTTCTGTACAAATGTTCATGGAAGTAAAACGCAAACATCTATTATGATCAGTAGATCAGAGAAATCAGTGTTATTCAAAAAAAAGTTAAAAGTTTCTGCGCTGATTATGCTTTTAGCAAAAAGGAATGAATGACTCAATCACAGTTTGGAGATTTTCTTTGAAAACTGGATAAAAAATTCGACTACTTAAGTGAGAAATTATTTTACTTCTTGATCAATGAACTGCTTATTTGGATTTTATATTGAAAATGTATGAGTGGAATTTTTTACAACGAACTTCAACCATTGGATTCCGGGACCACCTGATCATTTAAAAGACTAACCCGAAACAACTTGTTAGAAAATAACTTCTTTTTTTAGATTTCAGCAACCTGTAGACTGCTTTTAAAGCAAATATAAATATTTTAAAAGCTCAAAATATGATTTCTTTATCTTGGGACAGAGCTGATAAAAAAATGCAATACCAATGGATTTAATAAAGCAAGATTCTCGATATTCAAAGAGGACATTAGTCTTTCGGAAGAAGAAAATTGCATGCCTGAAGGTGAAGATCTTCTGAAGGTTGATGATGCATACATTGAAAGTGACAAACATATCACTTTACAAATTCCTTTGCTTACTGATTTAACGCACACTTTTGATGATAATAGAGATGACGATGAAGATGAAATAATGGATGATGCACCCCTAGCTAATCATGCAATTCAAAGCACGAAAACTCTGAAACAATTTTCATTTACAAATACAAATCAAGATGCACATTTGCAAAACATTGTTAGTATTGAGTGGGCTATCAATGATATTGTATCTAAAGATAGAAAACAAGTAAGGATTAAACATTTTTTCCAATAGTTCACCTGGCAAGAGTTAATTTTTGAAAAATATGCTTACACTTTTTTTAAACCCGATTTTACGTTTTCACGTATCATGTGCTTTTCATTGCTAGTCAAACCAAAAACATAAAATTGGGGTACCACTGTATAAAAATGAAAGAAACATGGTATTTTAATATTCTAAAGATTGATATGCTAGATTTTGAGAAAATAAATTTTTGCTGGCAAGCTTTTCAATTGAAGTCATTAGAAATTCTCTCTTCAATGGTACTCATATCTATAAAGACCATCTCCAATAACACAAATTAAACTTTTTCCTTACCATTCATAGAGACCTTTGCAATAATAGTAACCAGGATCAATAGACAAATTGCCTGAAACTGCTTCAGCCTTCTTAATGCAAATTTCAGCATGTTCAAGCTTACCGAGCCTGCGTACTACTTCAATATATCTAGCAATAGCCTCAAAAAAATCTGAAAACATAAAGAAATCCTAAATAAGTCAAATTAAATACATAATAATAAATGCACTAAAACATATACAATTGATGTAGAAAATGAGCCACATATATAGTGTTATTTCTAAAAAATTTCACATGTTAATAAAATTACAGTAAAATCAACATGTTCTGGGACATAACTTAAATTCTTGGAAACAGGTTTAATGTATCATTCTTCTCCATGAAAACACAAACCTAGATCAATTAATTTATCACATTTTTAGTAAATCTAACTTCAGGGGTCTGTCCAGGCCGAATTTACTACCGTTTAGCGGTACCTTCACAAATTCAATTTTGGAAAAACGGTAGTTTCACAAAATACTTTTTCTTAAAATTTCATTTTTGTATCCCTTAAGAAACGATAAATCCATATTTTTGTGTTGATTTTTTAATATAATTTTTAATTTTTCACAAATTACGTCTAAATTTTCACAAAATAGGTACCTGTCAGAAAAACCTAGACAGACCCCTGAACTTAAAGTTAAAATTGCAAAATCAATCTTACATGAAAAAACTATATTACTTATTTTGTTTGGATTAAAATTGTATTTTGAAAATATTGCAAATGAATATTTCTGATACAGAAAGCTAGATTTTTGGTACATAAAATACTATCACAGAAACTAAAAACTGAAGAGAAGATAAACTTTTGTCAGAGACAAGATACACAAATAGAACTAGGGCAGTAACAAAAAACAAAATGCAAGCAAATAAAAGCAAACTATTAAAAAAATGGAAGGGAAAAAGTTAATTTGTAAAATTGTATAACAATTTTCTAACCTTACAGTAATAGAAGTAGATAGATTCTTAGATGATAAAAAGAACAGAAATAGGTGTAGATAGAAAGGATAAGAGTAGATAGAAGGGTGAGCATTGAGGCAATGATGCTTGTCCATCATTCCAAAAGCAAAATCTGCTGATTCCTAACAAACTTTCTCAAAAAGGGTTTGTTGGATGCGATACTATTTTTTGGCTAATGTGTCTGTGATCTCATTTGCAGGGATACAGAAATGGGAAGTTTCTTAACAAATTCTGGTAATTATAGATATTTATTTTCAGGAGTTTTTACAATGAAACAAAGCAATAACTGTAACCTTCTTGGACTTTGAAGCAATTTTTAAACAACCATGTATACCACTTTTAAAATCAAATTAAATGTTATTAATTTGCTATAACAGGCATTGTATAGAAAAAACATTCAATTACATGTCTTCACAAGTGTTTATTTTCATTTTCAGAACTGTAAGTCAGAATTTTGAACACTACTTTTGGGGGACAAATAGGCAAAATTATGAAAAATGAAAGTGTCATCTGATGGATTAAAGGAAAAGTGTTTTAAACTTCTTCACATTAAACAATCATTGTGAACATAAAAAATTTATGTAGAAATATCAAACCTGGTTTTATATTTAATAGTTTCTGAAACTGAAATTTTGCAGATTGTAAATCTCCTGCTTCGAACATCATATCAGCCAGCATCTAAAAATGCAAATGAATTATGATTAAACAAACAAAAGGTATTGAAAAATTATTATGTGTTTAATATGTGTTCTATACTATGTGTTTACTTCAAGAGTGCAAAAATACTAAATTTAAAATAAAATTCATTGCATATAATAGTGAGATTAAAATTTCAACTACAAATAAAAATAATGGAAATAAATATTTCTAATGATATCATTTCAACTCCAAATCTTCATTGAAAACATTAGGGAATAACATTTTTTTTGTTTATTTGTACTCTTTGGTATGAGAATTTGAAACAGATCTTAGGTATTTTTAAATCACTGATTACAAATTTGCAATCTGTTTTTCTCTACAAGATTTTTATGCAATTTAAAAGTATATTTGTAACCAGTAACTTTTAAAATTCACCTGAGTGAATACAAAGTATTCCCATTTCTCTACCACAAAATAGGAAGAAGGCAATAATACATTTCTATTTATGATGTGATATGTTAAAGTCATATGTTTTATGTCTTAAGTGCTATTTATAAAGGAACAGGCAAGTGTACATGTATGTATACAAACCTACATGTTCTTTATAAACTTGTACATACAGGCAAAAAATAAAATTGACAAAAATATATAATTTTGAAAAAAATATGAACAAAACTAATTTCTGAAAAAAAAGACTAAGTTCAGATTTGAAATCTGCATACCCAAATTAGGTCTGATTAAGTAATAGTATAAATACAAGAAAAAAAATTTTGCAGAGTAATTTTACATTTTTGATACCCTTTTTTTGGAAATCAAGTATTATTAAAGATGAGAATGTGATTTTTTATTGATTTTTAACACATTTTTATGAGATTTCATTTTTTTCCTAATATGGTTTACCTGATTGCTTCCTTGCATAAAACCAGTTTCTTTCTATGTAATTCTATAAGAGAATGGTGAATAAAAGGGAAAGTTTTAAATAAATTATGCCAAGGTGCTTAAAAATTTAAAGGTTAATATTTTATCGAAAAATTGAGAAAAATAAAGGCAAAAACAAATTTTCTGTAGAAATTTTGCAGAAAACTATTTAGATTTTTCAATTACTGCATTTAGAAAGAAAATCAGCTTTTGGCAAAAATAAAGTTAGGCAACTATTACTCATAATCAGGAATTTCAAGTAGTTGACCTAAAGAGCAATGGTTTTTCTAGGGGGGAAATAGATGTTTAACTTGATTTAAACTAGAGTTCATAAATACTATTCATCATCCAATTTGCTCACTTCCAAATTTATTTCTGTTAATTGCATGGCACAAAATATTTCTTACTTAAAATATAATTATTGTTTTCTAATAACAGAGTGAACTAAATTGAAAGTTTAGACAGCATAAATATTATATTTTTTATTTATAAATGATTTGACTGATTCTAAAGAAAACAGTTCCATGATGATCTCACTTTTTTTTCTTATAACTAGTTTACCAAAAATTTCTTTGTTTATAGTGCAAGTCGCAATGGTATTGTTAACTTTGCTTTTCTAATAGTATTTATGTTGACCAAAATTGCTGTTGAGCTTACCATAATTCTTTGGCAGCATATAAATGTAAGAAATTTCATTTAAAGTTGTTAATAATTTTCTAGCATTACTTAAATGATTACTAAAAACGTCAGCTCACAAGTGAAACATTTTATTCCACATTTTTTCTAGTTTACAGAATTTCAAGATAAAAAGAATTAAAACAAAAAAGCTTACATTCTAAAAAATTGGTTGACATCATGAAAGCTGTTTTAAAATATGCATCCATCCCTACTTCCATAACACTAAAAAAAAATTACGTTCAAATATCTCAAAACAATAAATATTAACATATGTGTCTCACTTGTTCTAAATATTAACATATGTGTTTCACTTTCGCCAACAAAATACAGAAAACAAATCCCAACTAAAGTTAAGACCTACAGTATTCAATAAAATAAACAGACACCAAGAAAATAACCGATTTATGTAGGAAATGTTACAAAATAATATTTTTAATTAAATTTTTTTATTTTCAGATTGTACATAAAACTTGAGCATAGCTATATTTTGTTGGAAGTTTTCAAGCAATTAGCATTATAGTATATAAATAGAGTATAATTCAGTATTTCAGTGCTATTAGATATCTTAGCAAGAAAATTTTGCATCTGATTAAGTAAACCAAATATTTATATGGTTTGAGGACATGTTTTTAATTGGTTTAAAGTGTGTTTGTCATGTATGTCGAATGATAATAAATTGATATACCACATAAACTCTTTAAACTACAGGCACTGCAGTTTTATGTGTTATTTTTATTTACTTCTTATTAAACTTTAATTTACTAACAAAAAATTATTACCACAGCTGCTGGTATGTTTTCACTATCTTTACTTAACACAGTGGCACAATATTGCCGGGCAGCATCTATGTCATGGGACTCAATTTGTAGTCGAGCCAAAGAAAGAAGTATCTGAAACATTTAAAAGAAAATTAATGCATGCATAAAGGAAGATAGATAAGAGATTTTTAGAGATAGAGATTTTTCAATGATAAATTTACAAATAACAATCAATAGAAATGCAAACATTTTATGCATACTTTTTATCAAGACCAAATTAAAAGTGAGATTTCTAGGAAAAAATAAAAAATATCACATACTAGAAAAAGATATCTTGATATATTCAAACACAATAAATAAGTTTGTACTTAGACAATTCATAATTACTTATGCATCAATTTTTATTATTATTCAGAGAAAAGTTTATGAAAATGTATGTTTCTCAGAATCTAAAACGCGATGAAGTTTTAGGTTTCATTTACAAAACAAAAGTGTAAAACAAGAATGTACCAAGAACAAAATATACATACTCTTTTGTTTAATTTCAATGTTTTCTGTTTTAAATCTGCTTTATTTTCATCATTCACATCTTATGAGTCTTAAGAATAGGTGTTCATTTTTGAGTGCTCAAGATATGTTGACTTTTTTTACCTTTATAATTTTTGAAGCAAATGAAGTTTTTACATTATTAAGTATAGCTCTCTGCTTCAGTTTTCTGGGATTATTCATTTAACCTCTTTAATTCTTAAAATGTACACTTTTTCGGTAGCATACTTATAGCATATAAATAAGATTTAAATAGTCTTCTCTCTTATTTCCCATTCTGTATAAAAGAAAAATGCCAAAAATTTGTTTCATGAAATATCCTCAAATTTTAATTATTAAATTAATTTGAATTGATTTTTAACACTAATTAATACTTAAATAATAAAAATTAATTAATTTGAGTGAGTTTATTTGAACAAAAAACAACAGATTAATAAGTAAATATATATTTCTACATACATTAAAACACTCTTGATTCTAAAAGAGAAAAATGTTATCTTACTTAGATTGCATTCACAGAATAATTTGAACACATTTATCATTGAATAAGTTCCATTCCTTTCATATAATATGCACTTAAAATCCGAACACATATGCTATGTGCTTTAACAAGTATAATAATACATTGATAATAAATACTTAACTTATGACAATTGAGATACACAGGTTGACTCAAAATTATCTTTTTAGGTGTGCAATAATACCTAACATAAATAAGATGAACCAATATCTTGACAATAAGTAAATTTTTTGTGGAGTACACAAAAAGCTTTTTAAGTTATTTGCTTGAAAGCACTGAGCACACAATGATTTTAGATCTTGAACTTCAGTGTTGGTCACAATTTGGAGAAGATTGCAGGTGAAAATCATAGTTGAATTTACAAACAGTTGTTCAGTTATGTTGAAACATTCTTAAGCAACACTTTTATATTTCATGCTAGAATAACACAAAACTGTATGAAAAAAACTATATTTGCTTATGAGACACATACAAGCGACAGAATATAGCTGTTTTATTTATTTTTTATTACAATTGCACGATAAATCTTAAAAAAGTAATAGTGAGTTAACCTGTTTAATAATAAAGAGGTTTTAACTAAAACTAATTTCTTACTTCAGTGTCACTATCATCAAAAGTAAGTGCTTCTCGATAAAACTGAACAGCACTCCCATAATCTTTCTTATTTGAAGAATGAATAGCTAGTTGACAACAAATTCTAAAATAACATAAAGAAAATATGCAATATTTGATAAAAGTTCAATAGGCAATTGGTACAGTATTCTGAAAGAATAAAAAAAATTTACTCTTTAGCCTTTTTACGATGGACATCAACATCTGTTTGTTCCATGTGAACTTTGCGCAAAACTCTGAAAAAAAAATTCATACAGAAAAATATTATTGAATCATTCTGTTTAAACTGCTGATTCATGAAAATAATCACTTCAAATTAAATGTACAAAACATTAACGCAAACATAAGTTTGTTGTAACAAATTTAAACCAAACAAAGCAATTTTAAAATTCAAAATGACACTTTATGACGATACTTTTACACTTTTATGATACCATGATGATACTTTACCATCTGATACTTTTTTTTAAAATTTAGTTTCATCATTAATCATAAAAGCTCAGATTGCAATTTATAAATTAAGTCTTGCTTGAAACAATGCAACATGTTTTGAGGTGCTAGCAAATTATATAATTTAAAGTTAAATATATAATATACTAAAAATATACCATAGAAATTCAAACAAATTATTTTAATTAATAAAAAAGTTCATTACTTTGATTCACATACCTTGTTTGAACACTCCAAGCTTTTTGAAGAGCATTCATAGCTTGGTCTTCCATTTCCATTTTAGAATAAACATTTGACAAAAGACACAAGTATTTTGATTCCATGGACAACCAATTTAAATTGTCAGCTAATAGATAAAAATAACACTATTAAAAGTTATTACACTAAAAGAATTAAAGAAAGACTTTTTGAATAACTTAAATTAAATAAATTCCACTCAATATAAAATCATATTTGAAAAAGAAACTAAATATTAGGATTTTTTAATCTTTATATAATAGTTAAATTCAACTAAAACACCAAGATTCAAAAACTAATTATAAATATATGTAATTATAAATATCTATAACTTTTCATTTTGAAATATATAAACAAAAAATATTACATTTTGCGAGTAATTTTTATCTTTTTACATGAATGTAGATTGAAAAAGTATAGATGTTACAATAAACTATAATAAGGAAAAATAGGTAAATAAAACTTTTGATAACTTGAGATGATTTGATAATTCATCAAAAATATTTCCCATTCTGCCCCCCTCCTAATGGTTTGCCTTTTAAGAGAAACGTTTTCAGCACTACAGCACAACATATTTGACAAGCATTCAAAGTTATTGCTATAGGAAAAATAATAACTAAATCAAAAACTTTCAGAAACATCATTCTTACTTCCTCTATTGCTCTCCAAAGCAGAATTTACCATTTCTTCAGCTTCTTTGTAACGCTTTATAATCGACAACAAGGAACATAAATCATACCTAATAAAAATAGTTTCAAAAAGTTAGAATTTTAATTTTTAAACAAATAATTAATTAATTAATAACTAGTAACCTTAAATTTTCAAGTCCTCCACTTTTTATTGCAGCCTTGTAATAAGTAACAGCCTGTCAAAAGAATTTAGAAAAGGAAATCAGATCCATCTACTCTGATCATTTTTTAAAATAAATACAATCAAATTTGCATAATACATCTACCAGATAAAATCAAATATCACTTGTAATAGCAACTTTATTAAAAAATGCAAAAGAATTTTAAGATATAAAAATTACTACTCAAATAAGGTCAGATAACTAGCCTTCTAAGTAGTATTTAGAAACAATTTCATAAATTGTTTTATCATTAACAGCATAATAAAATATTTGCCTTTGATTAAACAGAATTCGTTTATTCCCTTCTTCCAAGCACAATAAAAAACAATCAAATGCAAATTTCTAAGCGAAGAATGAATGAATTTTCTTCAATATATGAATAAAGCTAAACATTGTGAAAAAGCCCCCCCCCCCCAAAAAAAAATAACACACAAACATACATATTGAAGTTTCAGTTTTATAATGAAGAACCAGCATTAGTGTCCAAGTACAGAATTTCTGAGCCTGACAATAATGAAAGTTCTTTGTTTTAGAACTGAAGCTGTAGTATGTTTCTTTATGTAATATTATCAGTGCTATTCTTTAGCTTTATTTAAAAACAAATTTTATTTTCCTTTTTAATGAGTGATGCTTTTACAATGAATAATTGTATGAAAAAATATGCCAGGAAATTTTCTAAATAAAAATTTAATATAAAAATAAATATTTAATTTTACATAAAATTTACAACTTTCAGGATCATTTCTTATGATTTATTCTATTATCTCAAAATCTAATATCAACTATATGAGTGAAGAAATTTTACCGTATTTTATAAGTTTACAGTGTAACTAAGCTTTTTTTGTAATATTTATAAAATACTTGAATTTTCACATAACATTAGTTGGAGAATCAAACATAATCCATCATTAACTGCTTCTATTATCTCTTCACCTCATTATATAGAAGTTCTTAGTGAAAATGACTACAATGAACAAAAGCTACATATAAAAGTTTTTATAAATGGAACATATTCACCTACTTTCTCATAATTATGAGTTTTCACCAATGCAGTACCGATTTTACTAGCTAAATCACTGTCTTTAGGATTTTGCTTTAAAGCTTGTTCATATGCTTCAACAGCTTTCTCAGGCTAATTAAAGTTTAATTATAAAAATTAGCATATGAAAGGTAAATGGGCAATTAGAAAAATTAGTGTGTTTTGAAAACATACCTCTTGAATTTTCATAAATGCATCTCCTAATAAATTTAAGATTTCTGGGGTATTTCTTTCCTTTGCTGCTTCTCTAAATTATACAGACAGAAGTGGTGAAGATAACACTTGACATCAAATAAATATATAAACACACAAAACTTTTTCTGTTATATAATTTAAGTAANTTATTTCAGATTTAACCCACTGATGGTTTTGCATGTAAAAATTCATATTATGACCTGCAGTCTTCTTTGCATAGCAAAACCGGTTTTTCCATGTTATTAGATAGGGAAATAATATATAAAATATATATCTGCCCACTTTTGTCGTTTAGCTACGCCGCCAGTGGGTTAACTAAATTTATCTTAAAACATCGAATTACACTGAACTGATAAAAGTACATTTTGAAATTTAAAACTGTTTATGCAGTCATGTCTAAAGGACAACAAACAGTTTAGCAAGAGAAAAAAATCCCTTTCCTGAAAGTCAAAATTTCTATTTCTTACATTGTACATGTTGCATCAGTTATCAAATTAAATTTTTTTTAAATTATACAAAAATTATATTAGCTAGGTTTTACACATCATATTGAAAGAAAAATTATATATTCATAA
Organism: Parasteatoda tepidariorum; assembly: GCF_043381705.1. Taxonomy (NCBI): domain Eukaryota; kingdom Metazoa; phylum Arthropoda; class Arachnida; order Araneae; family Theridiidae; genus Parasteatoda; species Parasteatoda tepidariorum. The sequence continues at coordinate 46,507,743 of NC_092214.1, read as the reverse complement.
ATAATGGCGTATATCAACACCCAGATTTTGATGACAATTGCCCTTTTTAGTATTCCTACCATCAGTTGAAAATTTTTTGGAATTTTCTTCATTTTAGGCATTTACATTTTAGATTTTTTTCGTAAAATAGTGTCATATTTTCCAAAACGAAATCAAATTTTTTTTAAAACCATTAATATTGAAACTGTTACAAGGGAAAAAATATGTTTCTAAAAGAAAATCTCAAAAATTATTCATAGAATATTCCTTTAGCCTTTTGTTATTACAGCATTTAATAGTTACTTTGCACTTTATTAAAAAGTGCACTTCTTTTTTTAACATATATATTTTAGTAAATTCACATGTAAATTTAGAAAAGAAAAAATGTTTCAGATCGAAATTCTTATAATTTTTTTTATGTTTGATGTTTTTAATATTTTTATGGCATTTTAAGTTCTAAAAATCCAAACTCTACACATAACATTCAATTTTCTGATTTGTGCCACTAATATATATCATTCTACATTTGTAAAACTGTAGCTTATAAACAACTAGTTTAAAGAAGTAAGAATACATTCAGAATGGATATGATTGTCAAATGTGGATGAGTTTCTGAGGCATAAACACATTCGTTTACACTTTTATAGTACAGTACAGAGCCCGTTATCCGGAAATCAGAAAACCGGAACGAAATTCAATAAATTTTCCCGCCATTTTTAAGAAAAAAATGTTTTTTCCTCATAAGATTTTAGGATTTTTCGCTCTTTTTTGAAAGATGTTTACCTTACCATCATTTTGGAAATAATCATTAGTGTATTACTCCATCGTTTTCTCTTCTTTTTAAGATTATTTCCAAAAAATAACAATTTTTTTTAAGTTGGGTTTAACAATAAAAAAACGGCTTTTTGTAGCGATTCAGAAAACCGGAAAAATCAGTTATCTGGAATAGCGATGGTTCCGATCTTTTTGGATAATTGGTTCCCTACTGTACAGTGAAACCCTAGTTTTGATACTACTGATATTTTAACTCTCAATATTCAAAGTATTTTGTTCATCCATTATTTAAACTGTGATAACTATAACTAAAACATTAAATAAGTTTGGCAAATATGTCAGTTTCCCATACAAAAATATATTTAAACTATTCTACATTGACATAAGCTAGTTATATATTTTATATTTATTTTAATACTTTCCCCAATTACCCCAATAATGACAACCCGATATTTGTATAAATAAAAAAAATGCTAGTTTCCCTAAATTTTTAAAGAAGTCTGATGTACCAATTTTTACAGTAGTCTGAGGTACCAATTTTTACAGTATTTGATAACCACCTTTTAGTGAAATTTCATTAGCAGAGAATGGTAATTCTTTCAGAAATTGATTTCAGTAGTTTTTGGTTTTAAACCCCTAACTGGGGAAAAATTCAAACCTGTAGCAATTGATGAACTTAATTCTATCCTTTTTATAATTCAGATGTATCTCAGCTCTTTGCTGCAAAGCTTCAAAATAGCATGATTTATCAGGTTTAATTTCTTCTAATATCTTCAATGCACAGTTAATATCATTGCGACTTAAGGCAAAATATGCAACAGCAAAGCGAAGTCTATCAAATTCAGGTGTATCTCGAAACAGTGAATTGGCCTCACGAATTGCAGCATTTGCTTCATCCTTAAACAAATAAATATAAAATAAGTTCAGATTTATTGCTATTTATTAAACATTTTAGTAAATATCAAAATTATTGGTTTGAAATTAATTATTGGAAAAAAAAGGTAAGACGAACGGTTCATGAATAAGTTAAGATTTGTTCTTAAATTCTTTAAAAAAAAGGAGTAAAAACTAAAGGCAGTACAATTTTAATAAAAAATAGGCAAATTAAAGAAATAATCGAAAATTACATAGTTTTTAAACAGTCTTTTATAATTTCATAATTAGCACTATAATTTATAGAAATTACAGCAAATCAATAGCAGTTGGCCTCTTTCTATACATGCCACAGAAGAAAATGATAATAAAGAATCAATTAATTCATAATATTTTGAAATGATGATCTACTTGCCCCAAAAAACACACAAATACCAAAATAGTAACTAACATAAAAAGCAAAATGCCTCATTGTTACTTTTTTAGTTGATAATGAATGCAATTTTCCCACAAAAAAGTAATGGATAGCTTCTCAGATTAGCCCCATCTTCAATAACTCTTGTTATAGATCTACATGTCCCTGCTCTAAAACATATTTTTGATCAAGGATTGACAATCAGCTTGCATTACCTAGACTCCTTTTTTGCAGCAAAGCGTTCTCTGGGACGTGCAATTCTCCATCAAGGAATATAAAGAAATTGTGCAACAGCAGAACAAAAGTAAACTTCAAAAACATTTTAAAAAATCTGTATTAATAGCAGAATGAGAAATGGGAAATAACAAATTACATTACAGGTTTTTTTTGAGGCAAATGTTTCATCAGCTCTAATGCTTGAATTAAAAACAATGATCGATTCTGGCTTTAAAATTTTTAAGTGCGAATTTATTTAATTTCACGTAGAATCTTGTAGTTTCAGAAAGTTTAAAATAATTTATCTTATTTTAAATAGAGACTTATTTTTAATAAAAATGGACCCTGAAACTTTAAAGTCCTGGATCCAAGGGAAAAGCAAATTTCCAAAATTTAACAAAATCACTTTTCTTTCTTTTTTAATTTTACAATAAATCTTTATAATCTTATTAAAGTACTTCTTTAATACTTTTGCATTGCCATTTTCATAACACCAATGGAAAAAATGCATGTGAAAAGTAACAGCAAGAGAGAAAAATCACTTTACATTGCAAGTGTTGGAGTAATAAATGAAGCTATTTAATTTGTATGGTTTCTTCTGCAGACAGAATGAATGCTTTCAATTTTAAAAGTGAACATTTAGCAAAATTTAGTAAAAGGTACAATATTGGAGAATATTCCCCAAATTTAGTGTCATGCACATAGTTTTCTGGAATAAATCATATACAAAGCTAAATATTGAAGAATAATGTTAAAGATATAATTGGTTTACAAATGTAAAGGTTATAATATAAGGAAAAAATTTATAAATTTAACAATAAAAACATTCAATTTTTAGGATTTATTTATTTTTATTCCTATTTTTCTAAAAATAATTTAGACTAAAAACCTGTAATTTCTTTTACATTTCATTCATGAGCTTTTAATGCACTACCAGTAGTATTCATACTACCAATTTAGAGCTGCATGTATAAAATAATATAATCTGCAGTATTACCAGAATATAAATAAAAAGTTGAAAGTGAATTTTAGTTTAAAACTATAAGGTCTTAAAATTTTCTAAAATAAATCAAGCAAAACTCAACAAACCTGCATATTTAAATCACAATGAACTTTAATAAGCTGGACATATAAATGAATTTTCTTAGAAAGTGGAGCTTTTCTAACAGAACTTTCTGGAATAATGAAAACTTTGCTTTTAATTCTGATAAAAATCAAAGAATTAAAATATTTTTATGCAATCATAAAAGAAAATTATTCATACATTTTAAAGAATATTTCAATTACAATAGTTAAAAAGTATGAAAAAACAGGACTATTAATTTCACACTGAAATAACTAGAATAATTTTCATTTTACTTGCCAAATAAACTTGGACTTGATAAGCGTATTTTATCATATTACCTTCATTCTATATAATGTTATTTGTTTCCAACTCAAGATTTGAAAGTATAACAAGTTTTTTTTTTCTTTTCTTTGCTATTACACGTCCTTTATTTGCATGAAAGTATTAAATATGAAGTCTGAATACTTATTAATTCAATGAAGCACATTCTTTAAATTGATGAAAAACATGATATTGTTTAACACTCAGAGCTTAATGATTTCTGTCATCAGAGCTTTAATGGTATTACAATATACATTTAGTTCACAGTGTAGAGGAATGCAATTGTTAATTTAATGAAATACAATAAATAATTTAAATTTGTTAATTTAATGAAGCACATTCTTTAAATTGATGAATAACCTGTTATTGCCTAACATTCGGGACTCTTGGATTTTTGTTATTAGAATTTTAACATCATTATAATATAAATGTATTTCAAAGTGGGGAAGAACACCATTGAAGTAATTTTCCAAACTTAAAATTAAATTTTTTGTAACTGCATAACCATGATCAAATTATATTGTAAAATATTACTCATATTAAATTTCCAAAATAGACTTTATATAAGTGAAAAGACTTAGAACATATTACATTTGTCCTTAAAAAAAAGCACAAACTGAAATAAAAAATAACAAAACTTTATTTACCCTCTTTTGCAGAGTCTGGAAAGCATATTGATTTAGCAAAATTTAATGTTTCAGCAGCATCCGTTAATAATCCTTGCTGCCTTTGAATTTCAGCTTTTATGAGTAAATAATCTAAATTTTCACGGACCTATAAAATTCAAACAAAATAAATTCATTAACAAATAGTATAACTTTCTAAAAGAATGAATCAATATAGAACAACTATATCTTAAAACATTCAATTTTAGAAAGTTAATGCAAAAAATATTTCTATAACCAAAATATACTTATAAATATATGTAAATGTAATATTAAAATTTAGTAATAAATAATCTATATTTGATACAAAATAACTTTATTTAGTGAGTTTTTTAGATATTCTTCCTTACACTAAATATGAATGAAGGACTAAGCTGCCTGTTAATGCTCCTGCACCCAACTTTTGATAGCTTCAATGCCGCCTGCTGACTTTAGACATTATGTCGATTTCTGTCTTCTCTATGGTTTTTACTGAAAAGTTTATTACAGGTTCATGTAAATTTGGAAGTTAAAAAAAAGATACATTAATACAAGCCTGTTTTTTTTTAAAGCTATATAATTTCTAAGGATAACATCTGTTAAAAAATGTGAAAAAAAATTTTATTTCTTCAAAATGTACGTCATCTTTTCTATCTCATTTTTCAGAAGCAATAAAAACACTTAAATTAATTGTGATTTCTTTTTACTATAAAAATCGAGTGTAATTTCCAAATATTCTTAAATAAAGCATCATCTTGCCTTCTATGCTCAGAGTGAATATTATGCATAACAGGAGAAATAGCTACAGATACAAATGCTGTTATCATTATCCTAGACAGTACTGTAGAAAAAGAAAACTTCACGTGTGTAATGAAGCTGGAATGCACCACTATGATATCCAGGAACATTTCTTTGGAACAAGAATGTCCTTCTGATACTTGAATAAGCATATGGTTTTCTCTTATTTTACGAAACTGAATTTCTTTCATGCAAAACCAAGTTCTTCTGCTCATAATAGCATATACAGTGAATTCGCGATAACTCGAATCTGATAGGACTGACAAAGAACTTCGACATATCGGAAGTTCAACTTACCGTTAGTTTCAGTTTCGAACTTTCAAAATATTGTTGGATTATTTAATTAATGCTTATTAATTACAAACTTTCTAAATGCTTACAATATTTAAGATCATTTTTCTGACAAGTCATTTACGATAAGACTGTTTGAAGCACTTTATGATACCCTGGTCCATCGGCTGCAACTTTGCTGTTGTGTTTGGCGGGAGAAACTGCAAATTTACTGCTTTCAAATTAGGTAGATCACTATGCGCTGTACATTTATCCATAAAGCGTATCACTTTTCTTTTTTTAGCGAAGAATTTCCGATCCAATTTTCTTACATAGTCTTTAAATAAAACTGATGTCATCCAAAACTTTTTGTTAGACTTGTAATCCAAGGGATACGTTTTTACATTCTTGAAACATCGGTGATTTCGGTATTTTCCAATAACAAGTAAGGGCAATTTTTCTGTCCCAGACGCATTTCCTCCAACTAAGGCAGTCAAACGTTCCTTGCTCATTTTACCCCCTGAGCAGTTTTCATCCTTATTTGGAAGACATTTAAAAAATAAACTGATTTCATCAATATTGAAAACATCATTTTAACTGTATCCTTGAAGTAAATTTGGTAACGTTTAATTTAACCACTGTTCACATACCTCAAGAGGGACAGCTTTAGCTTCTCCATGAAGAGTGCGAATGACATTGTGTGTGTGTTGCAAAGGAAGGGGCAAGATATCAGCTCGTAAGTTTTTTTTTCTTGCTTTAAAAGATCAAAAAAAAATCGAGTTAAAGGGAGTAAAATTCGAGTAATCGAGAATAATTAACATGAAATTGAAGATAAACGGGTCGGGACCTCATAAAAAAATCGAGTTATAGTAATATTCGAGTTATTGTACTTCGAGTTATAGCGAATTGACTGTATTTGTATGTCATCTGCAATTGTCTTATAAAAGCATGTATATAGTGTAGAGTAATATAAAATGGAAAGAAAATGAAGATAAATATGTCAATAGAGAAAATAAAAGAAACAATAATAAGCTTGTTTAGTGATATTTATGAAGACTGATTAAAATGGTGGGATATAATTGAATTGCTTAGAGGAAGCATCACGCTGAGCAAAACTTTATTAGTTTTCAAAAATAATTTTCAAAATTTAAAATATAACAAGGTTACTTCCACATCATCTTCTTCTTCCAAAGAAAGCCACCTCATTTAAAGACTTAGAAAAGAAAAGCAATATTTTATAACCAAAATGGACCATAAAATGTTTGCAAACTATCAATCCATTTCTTTCATAAAATTTTTTAATTAAATTACAAAAGAACAAGTATTATATAACAAGTTATGTAAAACTTTAGGAGCATGAATATTAATATTAGAATTTAGTCTTAAACTAAGGCTGAACTAAGCTTAACCTATTTCTGGTTCAATACATTGTTCTTGTTGGACACAAACTCCATCATTTGACGAACTGGCACAAAATTGTCTTATGGACTCCATTTACCATAGAGACTTTGTGTACCAGTATGAAAATATTTAAGCACTCTTAATATAGACAAAAACATAATAAAAAACTGTAAAACGTATAGTGATGTTTGCAAAATTTATATTTTTACCGTTAACCATTAAGATATTTAATTTAAAAAATGATAAAAATTCATTGATTTACGTTCATGAAAGCAAAAATATCTTTATTAATATAAATGCAATGCTAAACACACTACACAACTACAATGCTAAACATAACAACAATGAAATACTAAGTTCTTATATAAGTAAAATTATTAAATTAAATTGAGAAATAAAATTTTTTAAACACTCACACTAAAAATACAGTCGAACCTCCATATCATAAATATTTTTACTTCACAAAAAAATCTGAATTCCCTAAAACTCATAAGGTTCTGTTGCTAGTATAAAAATAACTCTTTTAACCAAATACATTTCTTGGTGTACTTCGATTTCACAAAAAAAAATTTTAATTTATTTCTCCTAAGAATTCAAAATGTTTCCTAGAATATATTATTGTTTCCAAAATATTTTATTGAATAATTTTATGAATCATATCTTGCAGCCCTAAAAAGAAATTGATTGCCATGTGTGAAAAGAAATTGCCTAAATCCTCCATTTCTAAAGAAATAGACATGTGCGTAGATAATAATATCTGTCCATTAGATTGAAATAGCTTGCTAATTCAATGAATCTAAGAGACTTATGAGAAAGTAGCTAAGATGAATAATAATGTATCAGTTGGTTACAGCATCAGAGCATATAGCAAAAAAAGAAAAATGATAAATTAGAACAACTTTAACAACGTGTCAGATTATATGAAAAAGCGAAAGTACTGACATTGCTTGAAGTAACTGTGATACATGAGATACAATTTTTAAAAATGCATGTACAGTAATTATTTTGAATAATTTGTTGATATACATTTCAATGATTAATTAATACATTAAATTTTTGATATAACAAATTTACTATACTATGAAATTTTTAATGTCTCTCTCTGTGTTTGTAATATTGAGGCTTGACTGTATTATAAACTCAACAAAACATGATTTAAATACTGATGTGATGAACACTCACTTCAAAATTAAAACTCAAAGCAACTTCTAGACAATGGCTAGCAGCATAAAAATTTCCTTCATTGAGATGAAGTTGAGCCAAAACTATTCGACTTTCAGGGTTACTATCTTCTTTATCCACTGTTTGATATAACAACGCTTTAGCAGCAGCTAAATCGCCTAAAAAAGAGCAATGTCAAGATGAATCAATTTAACTTTATTTCTAGTTTTATTAAAAAAATATTTTTTTATTTATCGTGAGCAAATCATTCCAATCTGTTCAATCAATCCAAGTTGAACTTCACAGCAGTATCTCCGAGATAGGCGCGACTATGCATGCAATCATCATACATGATAGATATCATAACATAATGGGTAAATTCCATCCAACAGCAAACAAATGTTTTTGAGGTGGACAATGCACAGAATAAAAAAGATATCACCTGGAATAACGTTTGCTCTAATGATTGTATTTTCATGAACTAACCATCAATCCTAAAATGATGATTCTATGAGAGTGACCTCAAATATGCAAATTAAGTCATGAAGTCAGACACAAAAACTTTTTTTCTCTAAATATATTATTTTTTTCCTATTTAGATTTTTCACCCTTGAATTCAATAGCCACAATCTGGAAACTATGGCCCTTATAGTTTAGTCAGGAGAGAAGATGAAAGTTCTGTCCCCTTAATGTTAATTTCACTTTTGCATCTTTGGTCATATCTTTAAAACTAATTAAAAATTTCTAGAAAATTATCACCCAGTAATGAAATTTGTTTACCCAGACACTTTTATGCAAAAACATTTCGGTAATTATTTATTACTTGGTATTGTTTAATTAAATAGTGGATTTAAAAATTTTGAATAATGAGTCATAAATGTTTTTATTCCATATGAATCTACGTATTTTTCTATAAAAAAAATACTTGTTACTATTATTACTACTTGCTAAATACTTTTTTTTTAGTAGAAGTTTATAAAAATTAAAACTAATTATTTAAAAAAAATAATTTGGCAAAATTGAAAAAATATTTTAATGGAGCGATTAATACTTACATGAGGTAAATTTACAAGGTAGTTGACTTACGCTAGCACAGTGTTAATTTCATTTATTATTTTTTAGTGTTTCATTAAGCATCATTTTTTAAAAATTATAATATATGATGTTTCTTCCTAAGTTGCCTGCTAATTTATACTTAATTTTGTAAAGTAATTTTGAAATACTTAATTTAGAGAATTGAATAAAATATTATATTTAATGAATGCGCACACAAAAATATTTTTTTGATTGAATGTGGGGAACTGCTGCTTTTTTTATTGTTTAATTAATTCATTCAACAGTTGATTCAGTTTCAATAATGTGCATAAGTATGCCTATTTATTTAATAATATATTATACTAGCCTTCAAATTTTTATCTTATTAACTAAACAAAAAAAACTTAAACAATAAAATCTTATATCTTTTGCGAAATCTTATATCTCCTTGAATCAAACTCTTGTAACAGTGTTGTTCTATTTTCCAACAGTTTATTTTTTCATGATTTAAACTCTTTTACAAAAAAATATATTATATTAACTCCAAAATATAGGTAGATTTGAAATATGTAATAAAAATACACAATTATTGAATCTATTGTGATGAAAAAAATTACAGCCAGAGAGTTGACATGCTTTTAGAAAAAATTATGAGCACTTTTTTTAATCTTTCATCATAAGGAAAAAAGATGCTAATCAGGGGTCTGTCTAAGTTTTTCTGAGAAGTACCTATTTTGTGAAAACTTAGACATAATTTGTGAAAAATTAAAAATTATATTGAAATATCAGCACAAAAACATGGTAAAAATATAGATTTACCGTTTCTTAAGGAATACAAAAATAAAATTTTAAAAAAAAACGTATTTTGTGAAACTACCGCTTTTCCTAAAGTTGAATTTCCGAAGGTACCGCTAAACGGTAGTAAATTCGGCCTGGACAGACCCTTGCTAATGCTCCAAGCAACCACCTCAATAATTTTGTTAAGAATTGAAATCTATTTGAATGAAAAATTTTATTGTGTGAAAGCTAAAATGAGAAACAATTTAATTATTATTATTTATATAAACTATTTTGTTGATAAGGGCATTGAGGAAAAAGAGAGTTTCCCATCATACTATGAATGCAAGAAATCAAATATTGCTTGAATAATTTTAAGCAAATAAGAAAAAATAAAAGGTGCAAAAAATAAACTCACTTGAAGTATGCCTAAAATATACCCTTTCTTACTAAAAGTAAATAAGTAAAAATAAATACAGTTTGAAACTTAATTACCAATATTATACTATGATATTAATAAGTATAATATTTTAATTTTTTTTAAGTACGTATGGGATTTAAGCATTTTACCTTTAACAAATTAAAACATCGTTTTGCATAGTTCTATATAATATTTCCTTTTTGTTGTGTAGCATATTTTTTACTTAAATCTACATATCTTTGCAAAGTAATAAAATAAAGAATTTTAATTTGAAGTGGTTACAAACAAAATAACTCATCATTTTGGTGTTTGTGACAAATTTTAAAATCCATATCGCTGTTTTCAGAGATTGTAATATGTTGTGCTTGTTTTCAAGGAGGCTTTTTATTTAGTAAGCTTGTTAGATTTCAGAAGTTATTGACACTTTAAAGCATGTTGTCGAAGTCTCAATATCTTGAAATTATGATATGTACAGATATATGAAATAACCATTCAAAAAATTTTTAAAAGCATGAAGAAATTCTCTGTAATTGCAGTATCTTTTTATGTAATTTTATTTAAATCATCCTTTACCTTGGACGAAACACAGCGCAAATCAGACTTCTGACTTGATATTGTATTAGTTATTATTCCGTGGTGTATGGGTACAATGAAAATGCGCCTGGCAGTATTATCTTCAAATTTATTTTATTAAGTCATAAATCTGATTCGAATCATGATTCAAAAAAACAATTCGAAGCATGAAGTTTATATTACAAGTTCGAATTCTTGATTGTCATTTCAAAGTGAGAGAATTTAATAAGTCTGTTGACAAAAAAACTGTATGTCAAATATTTTTATTTTAAATCAGTGTCTTACCTTCCAACATTTTTAAATTTGCCAGAAGCACAGATGTTGAAAATCCAAATAAACCAGGACAAGACAAATGAACCATATTTACTGCAGATTTGCAGAGCTTTAAAGCATCAGCAAATATAGTTTTGGACTTAGTAACCTAAAAATGATAAAAAAATTTAATAAATAACAAGAATAATTTAAAAATGCAATAATACCATGTGGAAATTATTGTAACAATTATTATCATTAATATCATAACAATAATAGATAGTTAATAAGAATTTAAAGAGACCTTAAATCTTATTAAAAGTAAGAATAATGTAGAATTTGTATAAAATTGTGTATTTAAAATAAAGAATTACATCGAAAAACTTTGAACAAAAAAATATATCTGTGAGAGGCATTAATATTGAAAATGATAGTTTCAGAAATGCTTCCCTAGATATTGTTTAAATTTTTTTCCCAAATGCTTTACAAAAAACATTTTGTACACTTTAAAATAAAACTGCACGATGCATAACAAAGAAAGTAAGTAAACAAATAAAAAAAACAATACTCACTGATTTCAGCTATAACATTAAAACTATCAAAATTATAAAAAAACTGTAATAATAAAATGAGCAAAGTAAACCCCTTCCTCAAAAACAAAGGATAAACTACAATTTTAATAAAATCACAAATAAACTGGAATAAGTGGATTTTTATTTATTTATTTTTTGAAACTCAAAACAAAATTTGAATTTTCAAATAAGAAAAAAAAATAACTGAAAAAATATTTCTAGCCATTTTTAAATTATTGCAAAAAATATAAATTTAGGTTTAAAAGTATACAATTTTACATATTACTAATTACTCAAACATTTATCTAAAAATATATATATATAAAGAAAAAGAAATCAAATAGTTTACAAGTAAGTGCCATAATAAAGCAAATAAGGTGAGTTAATTCTTCAGAATCTTAATTAAACTTAAATTTTTTACTGCATCTGTAAACTAATGATTATAAAAATTTGCAAATTAAAAAAATATTTTGAAACACAAAAATATATAGTAATTCATAAAAAAAAATCCGTAAATAAATAACTCATTTCATACAGTTACAAGAATAACAAAAAAAATTTCTCAAATACTTTTATTAGTTTAAAATAGTCTGGAAGGACAATCTCACCTGATTAGGAGTATGAGAGATCAGAAGTTTACTCATGTCATGAACTAAAAAGGGTTGTAATAGGCAATAATATTTAATATTCCAAGGAATCCCCTAAAATAATAACAGTGCAACCATTGAAAAAGTCATTATCAAATATTCAACATCAATTATAAAAACATGATAAACAAATCTAATGCTTTAACGAAATCTTTCAAGGACACATTTATAATATAATCTTAGAGCATTCCTTTTCCATACTTGAGAAAATGCAAACAAGATTTTTTTATAAAAATAACACTTATTTCTTTATTTATTTTATATAAAAATAAACATAAGATGAATTAATATTAACTATCACAAAATATTATAAAGCTTTCTGATATTTTCTTGTAATACTATTATGCTAAGGCTCAGAATTTTTGTCCTTTTCATTGACTAAAGATAAAAAATTATTGAAATCATTTTTTTTCCAACATCTCACTGCCAAACACATATAAAAAAAAATAAAACTAATAACACTAACCAAGTACTCCATGCTTCTTTTGAACTTAGCATTGTTAGAAATGAAAACATAGTCTTGCTTATTCAAAATTGCAACATGAAAAATTTATTTTTGAACTTAATGATAGATCAGTTTTGCTAAACTTTCGAGATAATTTGATATTGGTGAAAGAATTTCACCAATATCAAATATCAATCACCAATATCTATTAGTAGTGTTTTTTTTTTAATTCATCCAATATTTCATGTGGAAATATGGCTTAATATACATGCACTACATACTATGCTAAATTTTTATAATATTAATCATATAATATTAATCAAAGATGAATTTTGATTTATGATGATGGTGCTGCAGATTGATACAGTTAATTCTACAGCAGACTTAAAAATGTTTTTCAAAGATATTGCTTTGAACACTTATAAAATGCATTTCTAAATTTGAAAACTTCCTACAGAGAGTAAACAAGTATAAGATTCTTGAGATTTGTTCACTTAAGTAATCAACAAAAAAAAATTATTTTTCTGTTTTAAAATGGTCTAATGAATTGTGTCATAAGAGAACATCATAAAAATAAATACAATTTCAAACGATTGCATTACATATAACGTTTCTTATTAAGTATAAATGCTATTTAAAAAATATATTACTCTTTTCTTTTGCTGCTTAAAACGTTACAAGAGATCTGTTACTGTGGTCTGTTTAAAGTAAAATTACATCATTCAAAATGATACCTTTAAGGTTTTTGAATGTAGCTTGAAACCATCACTTAAATAATTGACAATAACTTCAGATGACGCATTCATTTTATCAGCTAACAAGGCAGCAATAAATAACATTTCCTATAAATAAAAAAGAAATTCAAGACTATCTCATCATAAATGTAATAATTTTTTTAAAAAAAATAGAAATCACATGTATGCATAATTTAAAAAAAGCTATAAATGATTGTTTTAATGAGGTGCAATCAATTAAAACAGCAATTAAGTGGTATCCAAAATATTTCACCAAAAATTAGGAAAAAGTGTGACAGACACTTTTTCTCAATGTTTTTAAAAGTAAGTACAAATAATTAAATTCAATAACATAATTATTAAATATCTAAAATTAAATTAACAATCCATTTTTTAAAAGATTTAATAAGAAAATAAGATATCTTTTTCGAAAAAAGTGTCATTGAAGTTAGCAACGATATAAGATGACTATAAATATTAAATATTATACTGACAATGAAACGTTTTCTTATTAAATTAACTCTAACTTAATTAAATCAAAAAAATTTTCCAAATAATTTCTAATTGTAAATAGATATAAAAATGTTTAAAAAAAAATGGGGAAAAAAAATAAATCTGATGGTAGTGTTTAATTTCATTCTATTATCAATACTTATAAATGCAAACAATATAAATAAAATACAGCAATTTAAATTAATTCCTTAAAATGCTTTTAAGTCTCTCAACAGACAATTTCAATCTGTAAGTTCTATTTCAATCAATATTAAGCAACATAAAAATCAAGAATTATATATCACATGGATGTATAAAGTGGTTAAGTTGTTTAAAAACGTCAAAATTGTTTAAAATGTCAAACTGTAAATTTATTAAAAATTGATTTAAAGACTTATAAGAATAATGCTAGGAAAAACAACAGCAAACATAACTAAAAATGACAAATTAATCAATTATTAGAAAATCTTCCATAATGCATTACAATAATGTTCCAACTATGATCAGATTCTTGCAAATTATTTAAATAGAATTTACAGTGTTTAATTCCAATCCTCAATTTTTTAATAGTAACTTGTACAATTGTGATATGCATAAAATGTAGATTATAAAATCATAAAAAAAGATTAAAATTAAACATTTGATAGAACTATTCAAAATTTCAGAGAGTGTTTCATTTATGACTTTATATTTCAAAGAATTCTGATTAAATTTAATGAAATTTAGCATCTTGAATATATTAAGATTCATGAAGACAAAATGAGTGCCAAATTTCTTCCCATAGTAAAATTTTTTCCTTTAAGCTATCTTAAAATTTATCTTTTGTTGTTTGTTTGAATGGGCTTCAAGTCACCTTATGATAAAAAAAAGTTTATAGTAATACTTACGTGTGAAAATTCTGTTTCACATTCTCTATAGACTTGAATCTGCTCACTTGCTCGTTCATATTCTTCTTGTAAGATAAGACACTGAAGAGAACCTATAAATACAGAATATAAAAAGAATATTTAAAAAAATCTATCATATTTTTATCAAAACTAATACTAATAACACAAGCTTGAAAAATTAGAAGTAGATTAGACCAATAAAAAAATATGATCTACTCAAAGGTTTTAGTGTTATATAAAACCAAATTGCTGTGATAAACACTACACACAATTAAGTTTTTACATTTTATATACCATTTTGGAGATTTTCGGTAGTTATTCAATTTTAAAAAACCTTAAAAGATGTTTAATACTATTTTAATCACTATAGATGAAATTGATTTTTTTATTATTTCATTTGTATGCAAATAAATAGTTAATGTTTAATGTTGCAGTTTGCAGTTAGGTAATGGTATGATAAACGTGAAAAATAGAAGAAATAACTTAAAATGTTAAATATAATGCAAGTTAGAATATTTTTATATCAGAATAAGAAATATAAGTTTTCTTACCAGTCACACTTCTCTCACATGCATGGGCTTTAAAAATTGCTGCTGCTTTATTTGCTTTTCCTAAAAGCATATATTGAAAGCCAAATTCAGTATTAATTTCTGGGTCATCAGGCTTCAATTCAACAGCTTTCTTTGACATCGAAAATGTAGCTTCTACTATGGGTTTGTGAACTCCAGACTTCAAAATTAATAAAGCATAAAATCAATTTATAATTGAAAAAAAATGCGTTAAACAATAAATAAAAATTGATTTAAGGGGCAAAACATTGTTTAATGAGATATTAAAAGTAATCTTAAAACAATATAAGAATAGCTTGATTACTTTCATTTTTCCTCTAATTTTCATTACAAATTACTAATTAAGTTATAAAATAGATGGATCATCAGTTAGTTAAAAATAACAGTATTAAGGATATTTCTAATTATTTTTCAAAATATTAAATAAAACTTTGTATAACATTTCTTTTAATCAGTTACTGCTAAAGATTTAAGGTAATAAAAAACTAACATTTAAAAAATAATTTCAATTAAATAGAAAAATATTTTTGAAAACATTGTTTTGAATTTTTTGTTATGTTATCCAAATCAATAATGAGCATAACAAGTAAGCTTTCTGCATGAATATATTTAATAATCAAAAAGAAAGAAAAAAATTTCGTACTCACCAACCGGGAGATTAACTGTGCAGTTTCAAAAAATAATTCGGCATTTTTAGGTTCACATTTCATCATAGTCAAATATAGATTCTTAAGTTTATCTTCCACCTAATTAAATTAACACTGAAATTACTTTTTCAAAAATTGTTTTAAAGAAATTATTAACTGACATTAATTCTGTAAAAATAAAGAATAATAAAATGTTATCAGGATGTGCAATTAAATTTCAACAAAATCCAAGAACCTTTAGAGCACTCAAAAAATATTAGTCACTCAAAAATATTAATATTTAAGCAATGTATACTAATTTTTTTTTCAGTGTTGAAGGTACTTAATACATACAATAGAATTAAACACTGTCAATAAATGTAAAAGCCTTTACATAACTAACAATAGGGGTGCACAAACTGTGGTCCTCAAATGGTTGATATATAGCTCACTATATACAAAAGGCTGAAAATTAATTACAAAAAATTACATAGCAAGCATAAGAAATTTTATAACTGTATTTCAAACAAATTTCATAAATTATGATAGACTAATATAAGTCATTTAAAAACATTACCTAACAAAATTCCAAAATGTGTAAGTACAATTCAAGGTGTCAAAAGAGTAAAATCATTTGATATTTATTTATTTTTTATTTATTTATTTTTTCAAAGAAAAGTTTTTATTAAAGAAAATTTCCTATAACCAAAACATACTCACATATTTTAAAGATTTATTTAAAAATTAAAGGTATTAGTAATTTACAGACTGTAAAAAAATTTCTATAAGAAAGTATCAAATCTACTTTAATTAGAAGACAAAGGGTAAAAAACTTCTGTTTTAAGTATTACTCATACGTTTTGCATATATTATATAAAAGCAGAACTTAATCTACCAGTTTTTAGCATGAATCAATATTGTTCTTATTACACTATAGAATGTTTAACTTATTATCACTTGAGCTGAATTCATAGAAGCCCCAAAAGTCAATTTTTTCCCAGAGAAAACCTTCTAACTAAAAATATGTGCACCCCTCAATTATATTATGTACAAAAAGTGAAAAATATTCAAAAATGTAAAAATTCTTAAAATTTTGAATATTACCTCCTCAATTTTGCTTCCTTGGGTGAGCATGTGCATAAGAGTGAATCTAAGAGCTTCAATATTATTGATATCCAAAAGCAATGCTCTGCAAAATAAAACAAAAGTTGTATCCTTATTTTTAAGCTGAGTTGTACATTTTTTTTGCAGGAAAAATTTATGAATATAATTTTATTATGTAATAAAGCTTTATATATTATGAGT
Source organism: Parasteatoda tepidariorum (assembly GCF_043381705.1). Lineage (NCBI taxonomy): Eukaryota > Metazoa > Arthropoda > Arachnida > Araneae > Theridiidae > Parasteatoda > Parasteatoda tepidariorum. Next base: position 46,490,490 of record NC_092214.1, on the reverse strand, counting down.
AATATAGATTTTTTATATAGTATAGTATGCAATATAGTTTTATAACTAATTATCCTTTTCTTCCTTTAAGGAGCTAAGTATAATTTCAAAAAATGATGGAAGTAATATTAAATCAATGGTATCAAAAGCAATTTTATCATGCTAATTATAATCTACATCAAACATCAATTAATACGGTTTTAATATAGGAAAGTCTGAGATAATTAAAGGCTAAAAACAGCAAATTTTGCAATCAAATCAACAACAATATTCTTTACCTTCCTAAAAGATTTCCTTAAAAAAACAAATCTTCTTTCACCAACTTTTTTGTCACTTAAATTTTGCTTACACTAATTGCAATTTAACTTCATTTTATTAATAGAAAAACTATGTACAAAAAATATTGTTAAGATACAAAGGGGCATAACTAATCACCAGTGAATATTACATTACCATGTTCTTAGATAGAAACAAAAGTAAGAAAATAAAAAAAAAATTTCATCAGAAACAGCGCAAATATTTATGAAATTGGAGAAAATTTTTATCATACTTAAAACATACACAGGGTACATCAAAAGTACATTAATGGTTACCCCAACCTTAAACGAAAAAGTAAAGGTCAAGTTTGGTGCCATTAGACAGGATTTTTCAAAATATCCAACAAGTCTAATTCTTACTTTCGCAATGAGATAGATATGTATTTCTGAAGTTTTCTTCATTTTAGACAATTAATACCTATTTGCTTTTTGAGATTACAGTGTCAATGGGAAATCTTGTAGATCCCATTAGAGTACTTTTTCTTGAAAAACGAATTTGCAATAAAAAATTGGGGCTCCTATTTAAAGTTCTGAAGTTGCCTCTATCCTAATCCAGGTGTGGGAAGTGATATTGATCTTGATGGTTGCCTCTTTTGACAATATATCAAGAGGGCATTTTTAGATTATTGATTTAATACATTTCTCAGGTTATTTGACTTTTTATCTTTAAAAACTAAATGTTCTTTAAAACTTTTAATATTAAACATGATACCGACATCCCCATAAACTGCAATTACAAAAGGTAATCGGATGGGTGTAAAATGACTTAAGAATTAAACAGACCAACACTCTGCACTTAATGTAATTTGAATTTAATTTGTACAGTTTCATATTAAGTAATGATAGTACAAATCAATTTAAGTTCAGTGAAGGAATATTAAAAAGCAAACACTTATAGTCAAAATAGTACCTTTGAGCTGCTGCAATGGTCTGATCCCAATCTTCTAATGCTAGATGAATTTTCATTTTTTCTACAAAAGCAGGAGGATATTTTGGGAACAACACAATAGCTTGGTTAATATACTCTAATGATTTTATAAAATTGCCTTGTCTGTCATAATATTTGGCTCTTCCAAACACAGCTTCTGGGGAAGAACTAAATAAATCCAACATATTTTATTTTTATCAAAACTTTTTAAATTAAAAGAATTTAATTAAAATGCTTCAAATACAATAAAATTTTGGCAATAAACAATAAAATAACAATAAACAATAAAATGAAAAATAAATCTTTTATGTGACAAAAATAATATTCTGGTGTAAGAAAATGTATCTATGCTAACAAAAATACAAATTATTCAAAATCTAAATTTCCTAATACAGTGGAACCCCGATTTTACGTTGTCCGTTTCGTACGTTATCCCGCTTCTTACGTCATTTTCTGCTGATCCGTGAAAATTGCCTATACCGATAATGTTAAAAAATCCCGGATTTTGCGTTACCCCTTTTATGAAAATCCCGCTTGATGCGTTTTTCTACAAACAGATCAAAAAAATTTTTTTATTCTATTCAAAATGGTTTTACTCATTTTTCCGTGCTAGCATACCAAATGAGATTTTCAGTCGGTTTTGTTTGAGTTTGAAAGCTATAGCATTTTTTCTCATTTTCGAAACCTCAGTCATCGTGTTCTTTTCTCGAAAGAAGATGTCGAAACTAAAATGCTTTTCTCTGGCCGAAAAGGCTGAAATCATCTAAAAAGCTAAAGAATTTCATGGCACTAAAGATGATCTTGCTAAATCTTTGGGTATTGCTTATTCAACTTTACAAATGATTTTAAAGCAAGAAGCTTCAGTAGAACTAAACGCTGAAAAACTCGGAAAATATGCCAAGATGAGAAAAACCCTTTAAACATCTCCGTATGATGAGTTAGAAAACATTTTAATGAACTGGTTCAAGGAAGCCAGAGCAGCAAAGATTCCTATAAATGGATCCATCCTGAGAGAAAAGGCGCTTGAAATTGCTGAAAGGCTTAAACTCCAAGGCTTCAGTGCATCAAATGGCTGGATCGATCGATTAAAAAAAAATGGGAACAATTTATGCTTCAAATCTATCTGTTGCGAATCCGATAGTGTGGATATGACAATTGTGTAACAGTGGAAAGAAGAAACTCTGCCAAATTTATTAAAGGGCTATAATCCAAGTGACATATTTAATGCGGACGAAACGGGATTGATTTTCAACCTATTGCCAAACAAGACATTGACAATTAAAGGTGAAAATTGCCATGGAGGAAAGCTTTCAAAAATGCGCTTTACTGTTTTGCTCTGTGCAAATGCCGATGGAAGCCAAAAGTTAACGCCTCTTGTGATCGGTAGAGCAGAGAAACCACGGTGTTTCAAAAATATCAAAAGTTTTCCTACCGATTACACTTCAAACAAAAAAGCATGGATGACGCAAGCATTATTTAAAAATTTTCTTCGAAAACTGGATAAGAAAATGAATTTTCAAAAGCGCAACATAATTTTATTCCTAGACCAATGCACTGCTCATTTAAACCTTAAATTGAAAAACGTGCAAATAGAGTTTTTTCCAGCTAACTGTACGAGCAAACTTCAACCACTGGATTTAGGAATTATCCGATCATTTAAAGAGAGTTACCGGAAGCAACTGGTTAGAAAATCTCCAATGTATCTTGGTTCTGGTGACTTTCAGGAAGCTCCTAAGGCAAAAATTAATGTTCGTGAGGCTCTTAATTTTTTATCTTCAGCTTGGGACAGTGTCGACCGAAAGTGCATTATCAATGGATTCAATAAAGCAGGATTTTCAATATCGGAGGAGGAGGGCGCTGTGTCTTTGGAAGAAGAAGGTAGCGTGTCTGAAGTTGAGGATCTTCCGGAAGTCGATGATGCATACATAGACTGTGACACAGATATCATTACTTCAGAAATCCTTCCATAAGTGATTTAATGCCTGATTCCGACGATAGTGCTGATGACGATGAAGATGAAATAACAGAAGACGTGCCAACAGCTGATCAAGCGACACAAAGCATAAAAACTCTAAAACAATTTTTACTTGCAAATGTTAATCAAGAAGCAAATTTGCAAAAAATTGTTAGTATTGAACGAGCTGTATATGAAATTGTAGCTAAAAACAAAAAGCAAGTAAAGATTACTCATTTTTTCCATTAATTTAACTGGTATGTGTCAATTTTTAAAAATATGCATAGATTTTTCTTAACCCCGATTTTATGTTATTCCGCTTCGAGCGTTTTTTATCGCTAGTCCCACCGAAAACATAAAATCGGGGTTCCACTGTATAATAAGTTAAGATAGTAACCAAATATAATTATTCTAAATATAATAACCAAACACAAAATAATTTGAAATTAAAACATAAACTCTGCTATAGTGTTGCAAGCCAATAAGGCATGAAGTAAAACATAGTCAATATGGCTTTGCTTCAGAAACAGAGTACTTCAAATTCAAAAGAACATCATTTAAGTACAGATACTTATCTAAAACAAAAAAAAACATGCATAAAGCACAAATAAAGCACAGAAACTATAGTTTCAGCTTTCTAAACAAGAACCTTTTTCAGTGTCTGAAAATCCCCAAAAAAATGAATTTCATTTTTTTTATTTTATTTATACACTAAGGAAGGTTCTTATTTAGAGAACCCAAACTATAGTATGTCCATTTCGGTACTTGATTTGCACTTTATTCACATTGTTTTTTGCTTTAGACCATATAGAAAAAAGTATACTTTTTTCTGACATTGGATATATACTTATATTTTAAGATCTATCATTCCACAAACATAGATAAGCTTCTCAATTCATTTTTATTGTTTCATAACCCTAATTTTTTGAAGAATTACTGTTCATAACAATGGTTTTAAAATTGAGGTATACTGAGTTTTTGGGATACAAAGAGATTTCACTAGGTACATGTTTGCAGTTAAAATAGGAAGAGTATTTCAAGTATACTGCATCTTGTTAAAAATTAGTTTAATCTGCTATATGTGGCTTTTAAAATGAAACTAATAAGTTAATATAGTGACCAGTTTTGCTTTTTTGATAAAAATTCATAAAAAATAATATTAGTATTTTAGATAATTTAATCAGTAGAAACTTTTCTATAAACATTGCTTTGCAAATCTCTCCTGCATGAGCCACAGATATGCCAATCATATTTCTATGTAAGTAGACTGAAGAAATCTTGTCTAAAAAAGAATCAAAGAAAGAAGATATTAATTAAAAATTACTAATTTGGGACATTTTCTAAAATGGGAAAATGAAAATGTAGAAACAAGTTGAGTAAATAGTAACTAATAAATAAATAACCTAAGTGATTATTTTTATTATTACTTTTAGAAATACTTCATTTAGTCTCTTCTAAAATGAAAAAAAACAAGGAAAAACCTATAATTAATCAATGTTTTAAAAATCAAAGTTAGAATACAAAAAAAACAACTTATTACTAACTTATCAGCACTTTCAAAATATTTCCATACATCTTTTGAAGGAGATCCATCATGAGTCAGCATTTCAATCCATCCCAGAAAAATTGAGGCCTAAAAATAAAATATTACAAAATATAATATGCAAAATTGAAAAAAAACTAGACAAACCATATATACTGTAGTACCTAATTTTTATAATTTTACAATATATTTAGAAATCTCTAACCTGTTTCTTATGGAATGTTTTAAAGTTAGCAACAAAATTTCAAACCTTTTAAACTAAATGCAAATTTAATAAATTTTTAGAGGTTCTCAAGTCCAAGTATGAAAGAAGATTTTCCTTTCAAACCAATAAAAGAAGTACTATGGCAGTTTAAAATATTTTTAGCTTAGCCCTAAAGGGAATTGAAAAAAAAATATCTGTTAAAAAATTTTGAAAATTAAAAAAAACTAAAAATATCATTTAAAATTGGTGATAGCATAATTCAAAAAATATATATACAAGATACATATCACATATCATACTCACACTAACCTTTTTAAGCAATGCAGGCACTTTTAGAACTTTTAAAATAAAGTTTCTTGCTTTTTCAGGTTTATGTAACAACATGAATGTAATTCCAGCAAGGAATATAGCCTAAAATAAATTAATAAATAAATTTTAAAGATCTCTTTTCTTAAAAAAAAATATATACATAATACTATAAGGTTCAAAGTTTTTACTTGCAAATTTAATGTGTAAGTACTTGACAGAAAAAAAAAACAGCCAAAACATAACAAAATCACTTTTATGCTTGAAATCAGGAAATAATATAGAATAAGCTAATTTAATAGTTGGTAACATGATTGGTTCCTTATTATACCCAAACATTATCTCTGAGTTAACTATAGTTAATACACTTCAAAATGAAAATAATTTCTGTAAAATATACACCTGCTTTAACTGTCATAGAAGCAACTCCAAAAATACCCAAGACTTAATAAGAAAAGTTGCCTCATTAAACTATGATTAATAGATCATAAATAAAATAGTACTCACAACAAAATAGCAGAGAAATGCAATTTTCACAAGAGAAATAAAACACCCTTACTTGATATTACAATGTAACTATAATACAGGCAGTTTCATTTTTTTTCTTACTTATCATGATTTTTTTAATGTACAGATTTAAAATTAAATTTTTAATAGTATTCATGAATAAATACATGATTTGTAGTAGTAGTTAGTATTGTAATTTTAAGTACTAAATTCTAAACAATGTTAATGAAAACTTACAAATCAAGGTTTTTAAAAAACTTTATTAGCATTTTAAACAAGAGAGAGGGAGATAAATTAGAAAAATGAGAAGAAAATTGAGACTGCATTAATGAAAAAAAAAATATTAAAAAACTAAGATTCAAAACCTAAAATAATTATAAAAAGACTGTAAAAACTACATCTACAAGCAACAAATAAAAATAATTGCAGAGTAGGCAGCTAGTACTAAACAAGCTATAATTATTACTAGACACATAAAGCTCAAAAATAGAACAGAATAATAACAAAAATACAAAAAATTATCACACCATTTCTCCAGCAATCTCTAATAAATCCTTAACTCTTCCTTTCAAAATGTTGTCTGAAAATATAATTAAGAGAGTTATTTATGGACTTAAGATATGATAATTCAACTTGATAATACAAATAATGAATAATTCAAATTAATATCACAATCATGAATGAAAATTTAAAAAAAAAAAAAAAACCTTTAAGCCACATATTAATGCTTTTTCATTTATCCATTTTTTAAGGAATAGATTTTGAAGCGTTTTCAAGCAAGATTTATTTATATCATTAAAAAATAATACTAAATTTGAGGGAAGTCAGTAGTTTTATCCAATCCTGTGTAAAAATGTGCATCTTGGATGAGTGTGTTTTATCAGAAATTACTAAATTGATCTTCAAAAACTAATTATTTAATATTCATTATCGTTCAAAATACACTTAAAATTTGAAATTTGAGAAATACTTCTAAAAAATCTATGTTTAAAATTAAATTAAATAAATCGACCAATAGAGATTTAAATGTTACTATAAAATTTGCAAATTGATTCAGCAGTTTCTGAAAAAAGTACATCAAAGTTGGCTGTTTTTACTTGTTGAAGATAGTTAGAAGATCAAACTTTTCTTAATAGAAAACCTCCTGTTTGAAAAACTTTCACAAATTGTTTAGATTTGCATCAGTGGCAACATCTTAGCAAATATTTATATTTCTGAAAATTCAGAAATATTAACAAATATAGAACCATTAAATTTGTAGAATTATGAGATTTTAATAAAATATTTTATTTCATTCTAAGCAACCTTCGAGAATATTGATACAAAACAAAGATATATGTCATTTTACTAAAATCATTCATAATTAACAAGAAATGAAATTGCATACAAAATTCATAAATCACTTCCTAATAGTGAATTGAGACATATGAGCTGCTAGTGAACAAAAGAAGTGATAAACTTTTTTCATATATTATGTAATTGTAAATGATGGCTTCACACCAATTATGCAGTTCTTTGGAATAAAAAATGGTAAATATTCTTTTTAATGAGATATTTAAAATATAAGTTTCTAATATTCTGTGCCAATATATTTGGCATTATAAACTCTGATTAGAAATGAGATGGGTTTTTCAAACTTAAGTTTTTATCCTGCTAAACAATGCTTCCAGCTGCGTTTATGAATTGATTTCAGTAAATATTAGATTTGCTACATTTTTAGAGCATTATATATTTTAACAGTTTTTTGAGAAATTTTAAGATGGCACTTAATTTTAAAATTGCATTACAAGATCATAGTTAAATTACCATAATACTAATTGATAATAAATACTAATTGAAGTGCAGCAAAAATGTCATTTTTCATTAACAATAATATATTAAAACCTAAACTATGGTGTGTCTACTAATACCTTTATGGGATTATCTGTTTTCTTATTTTTTCTAAAACTACCTATTAAAGATTATAATGATGAAAATTCTTTAAAAAAAAAAGAATTTTCATCATCAAAATTTTAAATTTTACCATAATTCATGAGTTGGTACTTAACTTTCAATTCTAACGATTTAAACAACTAAAATAACTAATAAAATTTGAACAGCAGAACTTCTACATTAAAAAAAGTCATATTTTTATCCAAAATGCTTAATTAGTCCTAACTCTTTTAATGAAGAAATTTTAGGTCACTGTTACAAAAATCTTGTAGCATAATGAATTATTTTCAAGAAAACATTTGTACCATAAGTTTCTTGTGGCTGTTCTAAATGTTCAAGTAGAATTGCTGCTGATAAAGATACATCAGAAAAGTCTCTAATCTCACTTAAACCCTCCTCTGCTTCCCCATTGCGACCTGGAAAATCCAGACAGATAAACTTAATAATGCATAGTTCAAATTAATGATAACTACATATTGAATTATAAAGTAAACAAAATTTCAAGTAAACAAAATTTATAAGTATAAAAAGTAAATGTATATAAGTAAAAAGTATACAAGTAAACAAAATTTCATTTCAAATAAAGGATATCGAATAGGGATGCACAACCTTCTTAAGTAAAAAGCAAATTGCACAGCAGATTGACCAATAAATGCTGCATTTCCAAATATTTAGACTCATTGAGGGGAATTATAATAATTTTCATACAAACAACAGCGTTCTAGACTCTAAATTCTTCTTATTAGTTAACTTAGTAATATATTAGATTAAAATTAAATACTTTTAATATTTTAATTAACAGAATTTTTTTTATATTTGAATTCATTTCAAATTTAAGAAGACAAAACTGAAACTTAAAAAAAAAAAAAAATAATAATAATAATGATAAAAATAAACAAATAAATAAAAAAAGCTTAGTCAAATAAAGTATAAACAATGTGGAGAAGCAATGTTTTTTTTATCACATTACGTAATACATTATCATTTTCGAAAAAATTCTAACAATAAAAACAAAAACTTTAATGTTCATAGAATTAAGGTTAAAAAAAACTTTTTTTTCCATTGACCAGAACAAATGCAAGTTACATACTTAAATTAAAAGCAAATGGAAAAGACAACAATGGTAACACTGCATTTGGTTTCATTCAAACGATGAAATGCAAGAGAGGGTGAGATTGTGGATCTGTCAGTCACCTATCTCCTTCAACAAGAAAGGAGCTGATCATCTTATCTCTCAGTAGGATAAATATATTAACGCCTTTAAGAATTGTTATTGCATAAAACAAATTTCATTGCCATTTTGTAGAAGATATTTAGTTTTATCTCTGACTGTTCCTTACGCACAAAAAAGATTACAAAAATAAACAAATTTTACAATAAATAAAAAAATTACTATTAATAAAAAACTGCAAAAATGAGGAAAAGGTGATTGCATTGAAGAACTAATGGGGTAGATTTTTTCCCCACCCACCTACCCCCTTCGCTACTCTCTGAGTACACTTTCAGTTTAGAAAAAGTTCATTTCAAAAAGTATATTTTTAATTTGATAAAACTGTTAACATTATTTTATACGATTACTGGATAGAATTACGAAATGCTTATTTACAGATTTTCAAGATAAAATATGACAGATAAAACTTTTCATAAGAGAATTAATATTTACATCATATATTTATTTAATTTAACATAAGAAAAAATATTATTATGAGTGCTAAACATGTTACACTTACAACCTAAGAAAGAAGGCAGTATCCTCAATTTTTATCATTTTTGGTTTTCTTCTTCTACGTTTCTTATACCTTGATATTTCCCAAGTTAAAAATAGTAAAACCCTTCTTCAACATCTGTTGAGATATGGCAGTACAGTTCCAGCTCAACATAGTACAATATAGCTCAATATAGGCAGCAGCACTGCTCAATATCATAATTCTAAAAAATTATTTCTAACATTGGTTTGAGATCTGTCCCATTCAGAAAAAGTGAATATGCATACTCAGGGGTCTGTCTAGGTTTTTCTGATAGGTACCTATTTTGTGAAAATTTAGACATAATTTGTGAAAAATTAAAAATTATATTAAAAAATCAACACAAAAATATGGATTTATCGTTTCTTAAGGGATACAAAAATAAAATTTTAAGAGAAAGTATTTTGTGAAACGACCGTTTTTCCTAAAATTGAATTTTTGAAACTACCGTTTTTCCTAAAGTTGAATTTGTGAAGGTACCGCTAAACGGTAGTAAATTCGGCCTGGACAGACCCCTGATACTGGTATATAGGATTTTAATGTGTTACTTGTAAAAAAAATTAAAGAAGAAAAAAAAGAAAAGACATCAACTAATAAATTCTGGGTTTGGTACAACAAATGAATTGCAGTGACAGTGTACTAAACCTTTTTTTAAGTTCTTGTGAGAAATCTATATAAGTAATATCTTTCAGATATTTTGAAATTCTGAAGGTAATAGCTTCAATTTTTACCATGTTTATCACTATTTCCTGGAAATAATTTGCTTTTTTTTTTCCTTTTTTTTAACTTAAAATTACCAACAACTAGAGATGTAATGAAAATTTGGCCACTATTTGACCCATTTGGCATTTTGCCAAACATTCAGTTATCCAAATTTTTGGCAAAGTATTTTTTGGAAACATATTTTCGACAAAGCTTTGTTTAAGAGAAATTTGAACAGATTTAAAAAAGAGCAATCGAAATTGTAATTTTTACTATACATTATTAGAAATAGTTTTGACACATATTTATTTGTTAAGTTCTAAAACTTATTGATTTATGTTCTGAAAGCAAAACTTGAAAAATTGAAGCTAGATTACTTTATACTGAACCATAAGTTTGGTAACTTTTGAAAAATAGTAACTTTTTTTGCTTATTTCGTATTTTCTGTTTTAATTACAGCACAGCATTTTAACGAAGCGTTTCAGAAAGACTTTATTCTTTTACTGTCACTTTTTTTCCTATATGGTAAGACAATTAACAGGCAAAAGTGTGATTCGCAATGTTAAAGTTATATTTCAGAACTATTTTCAACTCATTCAACTTCATTAAGAACAATTTTTTTTGTTTCACTTTTGCTTTTTTCATTAACTTTTTTACCAGCATTCTTAAAAAACGCTTCTAATGAACTTTATTCTTTTATGCTCTTTCTTTTCTGAAAATTCGGCAACGTGAAAAAGTTCAATTGAGATTTTTAATGTTTAAATTTTGTGTTTAAACATTAAGAACCCTTTTTGTTTTGGTTTCTATCTAGCCTTTCTCTTATAACAAAAGGTTTTACAAACATTTTTATTATGACGTGGCAATTAAGAGTGTTTCTATTACACATTATTCTTCACTTTTTTTAAAAAAATATGGTATAGAAAACTGAGATGTTCAGCTTTAAAATATTCTTTCAAAAATTATGATCAATTTTCAATTTTTCTGTTTTGCTTCTTGTATGTAATCATTCTTAAGGGCGTTTTCATGATAGCACTACATTTTTAAAAGCGTTTCTGATAGGATATTTCTTCTAACGTTTAATGAATAATTTTTTTCGGAAAATATTATTTTTAGCATTTAAGCTATGTTTTAAGAATTAAGAGGATATTTCTTTCTATTTCTTTTTTTCAACTTTACCACTTCAGTTTTTTTTTTTTTAATAGCAGTTACTCAGTTTTCTAAATATTTTAAATATTTCTAATTAAATTAATATATAATTATCTTGAATATTTCTATGATAGTTTTTTTTTTCCTTTATAATATAATAGCTAAGTTTTGATTATTTTTTCAATAATGACTAAACTTAAGTATAAGTTTATATATATATATATATATAAGACCATATATATATAAATATATATACAGTGGATGCCGCTTAATGTGATCACATCGGGACGAACATGATTTGATAACAATAACCGATTGATTACAATAAACAAAAAAAATTTAAGGTATAAAAATGATTTTTTTACATACGTATTAAAATAAAAATTATTTTAAATTCGGAGTTGTTGCTGTGAAACTCTAAAGTATTTAATAGAAATTAATTTTCACTAAAGAAAAAGAATTAGTTAGTATAGTTACATATTTAATGATGAACTGCAGAAAACGATACAAAATACAAAAGGTTAATTATTAACTGAAAAAGAAATCATCAATTGTCGATTGTTTAGCATTCTTTCGAAGCAAGTCATTTACGAATCGCTCATAATCATAATGCTTATGAAAGTGTTCCGCGTCGGCTTTGTTTTGCACACCTAGCCGTAAGACTCGAAGTGCCTCCCTCATCTGAGCAGGCGTCGGAATTTTGTCCTCGATAGCACTTTCGGGTTCATCATCGGCATCAGAATCTTGTGACGAAGCTGGATCTTTGACACATACGGCTTCGCAAATGTCCTCATCAGTTAACGAAGTAGAAGTCTCAACCTTCTCGTCGATCTCCATCCATGCTTCAAAATCCTCAGCATTCATATCGGGCGGGGGATTGAAAACGTCTTCCATTTCTTTCATTACAGCAGCATTGTTGTCCTCTGGTTGACAAAATCCTCCATGACTAAAACAATTTCGAATTGTTTTTTCCGAGACATTATTCCATGACATTGTTAACAAATGTATGGCATCCAAAACATTTGTTTTTTTGGCTAGAGCGTTCGCATTAAGATCTTCAGCGTCTTGGTCTTCCATATTTTCTAAGATCCTTGAACGCATTTCCTTTCTGTAATATGCCTTCAAGGTGCGGATAATTCCCTGGTCACACGGTTGAATTAAAGAAGTGGTGTTTGGTGGTAAGAACACGATATTTATCTT
>NC_092214.1:46443885-46476733 GCF_043381705.1 Parasteatoda tepidariorum | reverse complement strand
ATATATATATATAAACCCAAAAATTGGGATAGCTGTTCAATGACGGTTATAAAATACAAAATAAAATATAACATTTATGCTGTCCAACTATTAAGAGAATTTTACCGGATTAAAAGCCCAAAATAGCTTGCTGCTATTATAGCAAGAGTAGAACCATAACTCATATTAGTTAATCGAAATAGTGACAGAACTCTCCCATTCTGCTCCAAAACCATGAGTCCTATCTGAAGTGACTTATCCTCGTAACCACAGTAGCAGCAAGCATGTGAGTTTCACGTCTGGCAAAGTTCTTTTAATAGTGAGGAAATACTCTAATCACATTTTATTAGCTAATTTTAGTGCTAAAAATAGGAAAGTTACAAATACCTTCATGAATGAGTGAGACACAATAATATAATTTAAATACAGGGTTTTCAGGATTTCTTTTGATCCCTTCCACAGCAATGATTTGCATTGTTCGATACATTCTAGCTCTATTGTAGTAGATTATAGCATCCTAAAAAAATCAACATTTAAATCCAATAATAAGTCTATAAGCTAGTATAGGACAACATACATTATATTCGTTTGAAACTCACATAATATGCTAAACAGTTTATTTTAAATTTGTGAACTAAGAAAATTAACATACTATAATACATATAATGCAATGATTTTTTTTAAAAAGGAAATAAATTTTTATTCACACAACTTAAAAAAAACATAATTCAAAATATTACATTTTATAATTTTAAAAAAAATGAAGAAGAGACTAGATAATTTAGATTAAATGCCCATGTGAAAAGACAAAAATTTCAATTTATGCAGTACAGGGTTTCTGCTATGGTAGCATATGGTTCATAATTTTTATGAAATTCTAAGTTTCACACCTGCCAGAAATCTATTTTTTAAGTGGAATTTTAACATTTTAATACAAATAAAAATGAAATATATCAAAACTTGCAGACTGGCAAACAAAATCTTATTCATAAGCAAAGCCACATCTTAGCATTTTGATAAAAGAATTCTTGATCTCAGCCTAAACCTTGTTAGAGAAAATCTGATTACACACTATAACCATCAAATATGCCAAAAATTGTTGAGGCAATAGAGGCAGATGAGTAGTTCTCTATCGCATAAAATTTAAAAATAAAAAATATCATGCCATCAGATCTACGTAAGCAAAATTAAAGGAAACATTAAAACAAAAGGGAAAAAACACTAATTTCTTTTTTTTTCTGTATTAATGGTAGTAAAATAAAATAAAACTGATTTTGAGCATCAAATTCTCTTGCTGTTTTTTCTCGATGGAAGTGCTTAATCAGTTCTTATTAAAAATATAGATTTCAAACATAACCCTTTCCTTGTTCTTAAATTTCTTGTTTTGTTTATCAGTAGATGGAATTCTTATAAATAATGCACATAACTAGGTGGATAAAGAGTAGAGAATTTATCATCTGCTCAAAATCAAAGACATTTTTTATCTTCGTTTCTTTTAACATGGAGGCTTTTTTTCTTCTTTCCTTTTCTTGAAATTTTGTTTTATTTTTGAAACAACATTTAAAATGCTAATTTATTTCATTTCATAAAGAATTTTGCAGATAAGAATGTTGTAAATCAATTTAATTTGCCCAGTACTTAATTGTATTTTTAAGAATGCTACTTTTAATGCTTATTTATTTTAAAAAGCTAAAATTAATTAAAATTAAGAACATTTTCACTTTATTTTTTATAATTACTAAATTTTTTCTCAGAGAATTTATTTTTTCATCCGATAAATTTCAATCTCTTTCATATATAATATTTGTTATCAGTAGTAAATTGAATTGACTGAATAGTTTTTTTTCTATTTCACTCTTTTTTTTGTGAAATTTTCTTTTTTTCCCTATAGTGTTGTAGATCAATTGAGGTTTCTGATTAAAAAAAAATAAGAACACAAAAGATGAATACTAATGCAAGAAATGTGTGAGGAAAAATTTAAACCAATTATGGTGGTTTCAGTTCATTGGCGTTTCATTGAAAAATAAAGTAAAATAAATTAAGTCAATAAAAAATATATAAAAGAAAATATAAAATTTAATATTATTTCTACATTAATCCAATATAATAAGTTCACTCAGAATTTAATAATAGAAACATTTGCTACAGTAATACTTCTAATTTTGATTCTAAAGCGCTTAAAAAAGAATTTTTACTCCTTAATAGTAGCATCATTCATTAGATATAAACAATTACCAAAATGAGTTGACGTATTATCTTATTCGAACTTATTTCCTTAAAAGAATACAATCATGTCATATTATTTGTATTTTTGCTTAAACTGATATTTCCTTTTTAAATTCTCTAACGAGCAAGTAATATACATACCATTCAAGTTTCAGTGGTACTTGTTTTTCCTTTTTTCAATCAAGCATTATTTTAACAGATCTAATCAGCATAATGAAATAGTACATACGAGAAAGAATATAGAGTGCCTTATTATCTTTTAAAAAGATCAGTAGATTTGATCTTTTAATGACAATTGAAATTTTAATTCTTTGCTGAATAATTTCGGGATCAAATAGAAATAGCATTTTTTCTTAATTATAAAATATTCACTTTTCATACAGCATATCTTAAAATGGAAAGTTTATACAATCGATAAAAACGAAAATTTGGAATTCTTGGATCATAATTACCGTTCAAAGGAATCACTGCTTTACTTTTTTAACTAATTTAAAACTAAGTTATTAAGCGAACTTACCTCGGTGTGGTTGGAAAAATCCGCCATTTTATTAATTTGAGTACTTTAGTTGTTAAAGAGATTTATATTAAAAACAGCATTACAGAACTTATAGGACCGTTTTTATTTACAAAACACCCGCACATACAACCCAATACTAACTGCTTTTCTTTGTTACCAGGGTAACGGCTTTAAGGAAAAACTAGATCTCAATAAAACAAATAATTTAAAAGTTATAATCTTACTAAAGCACATTAGACAGGACCGCATGTGATCAGTCGCGAAAACAAATATTTTTCAAAATTTCCACGCCACTTTCTTTTGTAACTACTATGTTCAATGCAGTTTTCAGTTCCATATAGTTTCCTAACTTGAGAGTTTTTAATCTATTCAAAAATCAAGAGTTGTTATTGTTGTAGTTCATTTACGTCGCTCTAGATTCGCGTGCAGGTCGTCGGGCTACCGAAGCGGAGGTGCCATCCCCTCCGCAGAGGATCAAAATTGTGATGGCATGTCTTCGGATCATCCTCCGGGATGTTTCCCAGGCCGTCGCCAATAGCCCATTGTGCAGCTCTAGTGCGACGTAAATTAACAACAACGTCGCTCTAGAGCTGCACAATAGGCTATTGGCGACTGTCTGGGAAGCATCCTCTGTATAGGGGATGGCTCCCCACTTCTGTAGCCCGACGACCTGCATGCTTCCTTCTTCTAGGACTCTCCACACGCTATTGACGAGAGCATGCGAAGTGTTGCTATAGGTAGAGAAATCTGCTCTACGTCACCTCCAGCCCATTTCAATCTCCAATAGGTCATTCTCACTGAATATAATTTACTTTTGCACCGAAAAAAATCACAAGCAGTGAGAATGCTCCACGCGAGATGCTCCTCATACATTCTCAGCATTTGCTAGCGTATGAAAAAGAATCGGATATAGTGAGAACGGGCCCTGAGGGCAATTCGTGCCAACTATTTCATAAAAAATCATGAAGTGCCCACACTCATGCTAGTGATATAGGCGATCGCAAAGCTCGAATACGCCACCTGGGGAGAAGGCCGGTTCCATGCCTCTCCTCCTCTTTTCAGTTGCATGGATGGTGTTTTCTACACTAGGGAACACTGCAAGCTCCATACCACCTACACTTCCGGGTTACTGTTCCCGGTGTATTTTAAAGTCATTTGGCTCACAGCGTGATCGTTGTGTTTTAATATTCTTACAAACGTGGTATTTGATTACTTATTACTTGTGCTTACAATGATAACAATATTTGTGTTTGCAATGCTAAAGGTGCTAACACTAACGTAAGATGGTGCACAGCTTGCAACAAGAACAAACAGGAATAAGCAAATGGAAAGAGGACAAATCAGGACTGCCAAAAAGGCGAATTATTCAAAATATAGCAACCATGTCATCTATTTTAACAATATGTCTGTAAATAACTAAAACAAATTTTCACTTCAAACTCACCAGAATTGCTTAATAACATTAATATCTTATGAAATACGGCGGATTTGAGCTCAGAAATTTTCTAATTTACTTCTTTTATTGAAAACAAAATTATCCATTTGAAAATATCGCCTCGTGGAATAAGCTGTAGTAAGCAATTGCAAGCTTTCTAACCGGAACCAGAGCAGGTATTGAGCTCGAAATTGTTATTGTTTACATTCATATTGAAAACACCATCAATAGGAATGTACTACGACATTTTTCCTTTTCTTAACATTTTTCGTATTTAATTGTTAAAAATATTTTCTTAAATTTCCATGACGCTTTCATTTAGAACTATATGTTTAATGTAGTCTTCAGTTCCTCAGTTCCATATAGTTTCCTAACTAAAAGGATTCAATCTATTTAAAAATCAAGACGGAAGCTAACATGCTTCGTTCCTCTATGAATCTCCACACGCTAATGGTGAAAGCATGTAAAGTGTTGCAATAGGTAGAGAGTTCTGTAACCTAGAGCCCATTTCGATCTTCAATACGTATTTTCGACTAAATAAATTCTCTTTTTAAATTTTCGTCAAATATTTCTTGAAATATATGACTGTTTTTAGATAAATCGACACTCAATTTCTTAATAGGATGCCAGTTTCAAATTCCAAATTGAGAAAAATTAGCGTGTGTTGGAAAGAAGCAAATTTGTTGTTTTAAATTTTTTGCTATTATTTCTTTTTATGTATCGATATTTTAAGACAAATTGACAATTACTTTTTAACATGTGATCAGCTTTAACTAAATTTCACAATGCAAAAGGCTATAAAATAATTCGCAAATTGCCCACTCTTATGTTAGCGGTATACATGTTCTTATTGTCGCTGCATTTAGTTTGTCTCGGAATAATCGTTCTTTTTTAAACTTTCTATAAATATTTCCTGACATTTATGGATTTTTCAAACAAATTGACACTCACTTTTAATTATGAAGCCTGTTTTAAATAAATATAGCATCACAAACAATTAATAAAAAAAGTCGTAATTCATTCATCCCTTTGTAAACGTTATAATTACTCTAAAGTCGTATGTTTTTGACAAAAAAAGTTCTTTTTTTAAATGTTTTATAAATATTTCGTGACATATAATGGCGTTTTCAAATAAATTGGTGCTTTTTCTTTAATACGAAACTAGTTTCAAATGCATTTCGCTTTGCTATAAAGTTTTCAAAATTTGCAAAGTGTCCTGCGTTATGTTAACGATATACATACCTTGAAATTAGCAAGTTTTGAACTTAATTTTTTGAACTAAATTAAGACATTGACGCCCAATATTTGATAACCAGTTGCAAATGACTTTTGCTTAACACTAGAAAGACTGAACTTAGCATATACCTCTATATTGCCCAAAGGCAGTCAAAATGACTGACTGCATTGTGAAAGAATAACTTATGTTTAAAGAAATTTGTTTAATAATTTTTTTATTATTATTTACAGTTATATAACAAGTTATTAGTAAATATTAACAATAAAAAAATTTACTTCACTTGGCAAAAAATAATTTATGCATTATTATTTGTACATTTTTTGTAAATGAAAAAGCAGTCAAAGTGACTTCCTTGGGCACTCTAGTGTTAACAAAAGATTAAAAAAAATTCGATAAGTGTCCATCCTTATATTAGTGATATACATAATCTGAACTTTCCATGATTGGGACAAAAATTCTTTCAATTTTTTTTATAAAGAATTCTTGACATATGTGGGTGTTTTAAAACAAATTAATTGTCACCTTTAAATAGGAAGCTAATTTCATATTAATTCTGCATTGTAAGAAAATTGCAAAAAATTTCTCAAACTGTCCTACATTTAATTATATATCTACTCTGAATTTGGCATGTTTTGGAGTAAAGAAGTTTTTTTTTTTTTTTTTTTTTTTTTTTTTTTTTTTTTTTTTTTTTTTTNTTTTTTTTTTTTTGGACACTTACTTTTAGTTATGAAACCTATTTCAAATGAATTCACATTGCTGAGCCTTTTTATGAAATTAGCAAAATATCCGTCCTTATTTTAGCGATACTCTTACCTTAAGCGTGTTTTGGACTAAATAGTCTTTCGAATTTTCTATAAAAAAATTTTGATATGTGCGTTTTCAAACAAACTGACGCTCACTTTTCAACATTAAACCAATTTTATATTAATTCCTTATTGTGAAAAATTTCTCAAATTGCCCTCATATTCTCTTTACATATTCTTTAATTATAACTAAAATAATGTTATCTAATCAGTAAAAAAATATTATATAAAAAATTTGGAAATTAAATACTTAGATATAATTCAACATTCAGTGAAAGACAATGTTCATGATCTTGGATTATTACTGAATTGATTGGATAATAAGAATTGATTACTCACTGTTCTTTTTTTCTTTCAAAAATGCACTGCTGTATTATATTTTTCAGTAAATCAAATTTATTAATTTAACATTTTCCATTAATTTTCTCGTAATCTAAGTGACCCACAAAATATAGGGATATCACGCTATTTGCCTGAGTGGCAATAATGCTCTACATAGGATTTTAAACTGGAAAGCAATATTTGAGTTTTGAGTGATTTTGAATTTTTACAAATTTTAAATTATCTAATCAAGGCTTGTTCCAAAGCAGGAGGAAATCGAGCGATTTTTTTTACTAAGATGAAATGACAAAATACGGGCCAGAAAAGAGTATTTTTTTAGAATTCAAATCGCAGCAAAAATCATGGTCAGCAATTACACTGGTCAATGCCTTCTTCAATCATATCCAAACAAATGGAAATAACGCCAAAATCATGCGAAATTTAATTTAACTCCATGAATTTCTAAACATAAATAGCGTTTCTATTACTTTTGTTCTTCATACGTTTTATGCGAATATTCATACATTATCAATTATCAGAATAAATTTTAATGTTTTGAGCAATGAAAAATATTACATACATTTGGGGTCTAAAAGTTGTTTTAAATTATAAGCGCAGTTACTTTGCTTCATGAATGTGTAAAATGTGATTCGCGTTAATGGCTTGTAAAAAAATAAATCTTCATTTTGTTTAAAAAATAACAAATATTACAGGTTCATTCCAAGTTTTTCCAACTACCATTAAAAGTTTGCAATTCGGAAAACTAATATACATATAGATTTGTTAAGGGTTAAATATGATTATGTCACCATATCACTTTTTTTAAGCTACACATCAACAAAGAAAATCAACTTGAAGTTTGATATTACAGGCATATATAACCGTTGTTGAACAGCCGACCCAATTTTTGGGTTTACGACTACTAATGTTCAACTCCGTAGCCTTGTAATTTTGAACCCAATCCAGAAGACAAGGGAACTCTTGGATCAAGTATTATGAGAAATTTGCCTTCAGGGAGGACTTAATGATGGAACTGACCCGCATTTGCGTTACATGGAGAGAAAGACCACGAGAACCTCCCACGGTTAGCCTGACGGCATGAGGACTCTACCCCATGATCTGTCTACCACTGAGGATATCTGTCTACCACTGTGGTCGGTGCAAACAGGATGAGGAAATCGTATCTACCAGTCATCGCCGGGATCGAACCCCGGTTCACCTCATTGGAAGGCGCGAACGCTCTATCCCCTGAGCCATCGCGGCTCAAATTAAATGTATAGAGCGGATATATTTTAAATCCAAATTAATTTTAAAAATCATAAAAAAAATAGAATAACAAAAATATTGTCACAATATCCTATTTACGCATACTAATGCTGCACCATTTAAATCGAAAATACTCTACTAAAATAAATAGATCAAAGAATAGTAGTAAAATTTTATACATTTATGTTGACTATTGATTACAAAACTTTAAATCCAATTTACTCGAAACTACGTTTCTCTTCCTTGAAGAATCTCCAACTAGACAATTTTCAACCGATTTATTTCAAATTTTGAAAAACGGAATCAAATTCGGAGGATTTTTTTTTTCACCTCATAGCATAGCTAGTTATGGATAATTTAAAAAATCAGTTATAAAAATAGTATTAAATAAGGGCTAATATTTTAATTTTTTATATTTCAAATATGATGAAACGAAGATTAAAATAAGTAAAATGCGCAAAAAAAAAGAACTACCCGGAATAACTTTTGATCTTCACGTTCTAGTACTCCATCTTAATGTTTCGAGGGGGTGACTTCAAATATGCTAAATATTTAGTGCATACAATATTTTAAGTTACGAAATCAGACATAAAAAGGTATTTTCTCTGAATAAACATACCTTATATTCAACTGATTTGGATTTCTGACCCCCAAAATATAAGGAGTAGCCGCAATCCTAATTGTTTGATCAGGAGAGCGATCCAAAGTTTGGACCCCCTAATGTTATTTTATTTTTAGCTTATTTCACCATAACTTGAGAACTTTTTAAGTGAATTGAAAATTTTCATGCGTAATTATAAAATTCTTTTATCCAAAGATAATTCCATGCAAAAATTAATTTCAGTAAATATTTGTTAATTTTTATTATATTATTTAACAATAGTCGAAGAATTTTGAATTGTAAAGTATACAATTTCTTGCATAATTTTATAGCTTCCAATTTTGCATGGCAAAATATGAAATTTAAGCGAAATTGGTTGAATAGTTCCTGAGAAATAGAGTTTCAAATATACGATTTTCTTAAAATTCGATTTCTCAGGAACAATTCAACAAATTTTGCTCCAATTTTTTATTTCGCTGTATAAAAATAGATACTTAAAAAGGATGCAAAAAATTTTATGTCTTGCAGTTTAAAATTTGTTTGACTATTATTAAATAAAATTATTAAAAATAATTTTAAAAAAAATATTCACTAAAATGTTGCATGGAATTATCTTAGGATAACAGAATTTTGTAATTGTGCGCAAAATTTTCTCTTCCGCTAAAATAATTCTCGAGATATGGAGAAATACGAAAAAAGTAAAATTAATATTAAGGTTTCAAAACTTTGAACCACTCTCCTGGCTAACTAGGGGACTATATTTCCCAGATTGCAGCTACCCCCTATAATTTTGAGGTCATTAATCTGAATCCGTCGAAAAAAAGGTATGTTTATTCAGAGAAAGTACGTTTGTGTAACTGATTTCGTAACTTAAAATATCGTCTGTACTAAATAAATAGCATATCTGAAGTTACAACCATTAAGATTGAGTCCTAGAACGTGATGATCCGATCATTTGATCATAAGTTATTCAGGGTGGCCCGCTTTATTTTTTATTTTATTTTAATTTTATTTATTTATTTGCGTACTGTACCACTAGCTAAAAAATTTATTAAGTTAAGTATGTCTCAATCATTTCAAAATTCGTTAAAAAAAATCCCTCGTTTTCTTAGGCTTTTACTGAGTTGTTACCCCTTAAACGACTTGATGACGAAAAATAAATAAAAACAATATAAATTCCATTTTATTTAAAAGGTTAATAAACTAATTTGATAATGATATTACCTTTTTAATGAGATCATATGCTTCCTGAGCTTTTTTGTACCACCAAATATTTAAAGAGTTTTTTAAGTTATGAGAATAAAAGTATAAAAACTTCCCCTATGTAATGTATAACATGCCAGTAACTTGAAAAGATAGCATAAGTTAGCTTTTGAAATAGCTTTTCGAAAAATACATCAAAGAGCTATCTTTCAAGAGCCTGTTACAGATAATACATTAGAAAAAAGTAATTTCCTTATTTGGATGTCCGTGTTCATTATCATCCTATTGATCGCATTGATAAACCCAATTATTCCGTGAAAAATGATTCATCCTTCATTGTACAGTGCACAAAAAATAATAAATAAATAAACAAATAAAAAACGGACCACCCTCTTTAACTTATGATTCTAATGATCGGATCCTCACGTTGTAGGACTCAATCCTAACGGTTTAAGGAGGTGACCTCAAATATGCTAATTAATAAGTGCAGACTATTTTTTAAGTTACGAAATCAGACACATAAACGTACTTTCTCTGAATAAACATACCTTAATTTTGACGGATTCGGATTTTTGAGAGGGTCGAATTTAGGGTGTAGCCTCAATCTGGGAAAAATGGTCCTAATAGTTTGGTCAAGAGAGCTCTCCGAAATGTGGATTCCTTAATGTAATTTTATTTCTTGTGTATTTCGCTATATCTCGAGAACTTTTTATGCGAAATGAAAACTTTTTGCTCACAATCATGAAATTCTTTTTTCCAAAGATAATTCCATGCAAAAAATAACTTTCAGTAAATATTTATCATTTTTTATTATTTACTTTGATATTAATCGAAAAAATTTTGGATTGTGAGGTACATAATTTTTTACATCATTTTAAAGAATATAATTTCACATGGAAAAATGCCAAAATGTGAGCAAAACGATCTAATAGTTCCTGAGGAATTGAATTTCAAAATAGTCAGAAATTTAAATTTTGATTTCTCAGGAACTATTTGACTGAATTTGTTCAAATTTTGCATTTGCCATGTAAAATTATATTGTTTAAAATGATTAAAAACAATTTTATAACTTGCAAAATTTTAATTTATAAATTTTCAATTGAAAATTTTTCCGGCCATTATTAAATAAAATAATAGAAATTTATAAATATTTACTAAAAGTTATTTTTTGAATTATCTTTGGATAAACGAATTTCATAATTGTGTGCAAAATTTTTTTTAATTCGTTTTAAAAGTTCTCGAGAAATGGCGAAATACACACGAAATACGCAAAAAGTAAAATTAACATTAAGAGGTCAAAACTTTGGAGCGCTCTCTTGACCAAACTATTGGGACCATATTTCAGAGATTGCGGCTACCCTCTATACTTTGGGGGTCAGAAATGTGAATCCGTTAAAAATAAGGTATGTTTATTCAGAGAGAGTACGTTTTTGTGTCTGATTTCGTAACTTAAAATATTGTCTGCACTAATTATTTAGAATATTTGATGCCACCCCCTCGAACCATCAAGATGGAGTTCTAGAACGTGAAGATCCAATCATTAGATCAAAAGTTATTCCGAGTAGTTAAATTTTTTCGCACGCTTTACATATTTTAACCTTCGTTTAATCATATTTGAAATACAAAAATTTTAAATATTAGCGCTTATTTAATATAATTTTTATAACATATTTTTTTAATTATCCATAACATGCTGTGCTTATAAAGACGAAAAAAAAAATCATCCGAATTTGATTCCGTTTTAATTTTTTGAAACCACATGCACGTTGTTTTCGTTACATGTAGGATTTTTAAAGTATAATTTTTTTTGCAAAATGGTGTTTTCTTTTTCTTTTCTTTTATGCATTGTACATTATATTTAGACTGATTTTTAAATTATGCGTATAAAATGTTGTAAATTTAATATGTTTGGTTCTTTTTTAATGTAAATTGCTTCTTATACATTTTTAAATACGTTTTATTGTTAGAAGTTTAATTTTATGTTATTTTAAATAAGAAATAAAATATTAAATTCAATTTTAAAATTTTGATAATGTTTTTGGTGGATTTCAAAGGCGTCCAAGTATTATCTTTGAATTGATTTCAATGAACTAAATTAGTAAAAAATTATTCCAAAATGCGGAAAAAAAGGTCGCTTATCATTTTTGCTTGACTCCAAAACTATATGTCCAATGGAATAGAATTTTATACACATAAGGTTAACGTTCAAGTTAGCAGGAAAAAAATTGTGTGCTCTGATTTCTTCTTTTTATCTACACTGATAAATTTCATCGATTTTGCATTGCTACAATCCTAAAACTTTCTGGATACTTACATTAAATGGCATTTCTCGTCGCCAACAATTTGAATCCAAACTTACCTCTCTTGTCAGTAGAAAACTTGGAGTTTATCTTAGAAAATAGTTGACAGTGCAAGCCTGCAAAAAATGAGTTTATTGAGTTTTTAAAAGTTACCTTGAGGCTAATCGCCAAGCATAGTTAAACATAACTAATCATTATTTGACACTTAAAGACAGAATTTGCTTTGGTGTTGTATAGTACTACGTCATTTATTAAATCGACACTTGGCATTAAAAAAAATTTTGCTTTTGAAGGGTGCTTTTGAAAAGTTCCTCATATTTATCTGAACATTTACATTAACTTTCGAATAAAAGACTTGAATTTTTTTTTAATGCAGCACTATCAACTTGGTTTCTAGAATCAAAATAGTTTAAATTATATGATTAGTTTTTTTAATTAATAAATTCTTTCAATGCAAATTTTTATTAAATAATCATTAAAAGTCAATTTTATTAACGTAGTACTTCTCCTGATGGAAGGTTCTAAATATGCATCAACTTTATAATTGTTAATAGATATCAAGTGTTTGGTCAACAATGAAAGTTTTTTAATTTTTAGTTAATCTTTAAAATAAAATTTTTTTGACAAAAAATTCTTTGGCTTGCTTTATTAGTTGTTAAATAATTTACCTGAATTCAACAAATATTTTAATATAATTGCATGAATACTTGTTTCTTAAAATTGAACACAGTTCTTTTTTATTTATTTATTAGTTTTTAAGTTCTGTGATGTTTTGTATTAGGCCTCAGAATGTTTAAGACACTTTCTCACATTTTCTCACAAAAAAAACAACATCTATCCAGATTCAATCTTTTTAGTAATTTTACTACATTATTATAAAAATAAGAGAATCGAAAATATTAATAAAAAAATATGATTTTGTCATTAAATGGTTGAAAACAACATCGAGGAGAAATTCATTTATTTACAGAAATAGACTGAAGTGTTTTCAGAAAATATGTAGAAAAATAATAAGGTAACCCTTATTTTATGATGATTCTGAACTACGCCTACTACCTAGAATTCATTCAGTTGATTGGCTAATAGTAAATATCACATGTTTTCCGGTAAACTAAATGTTTGTAAACTGAGCTGATTACTGTGCAATTTTAGTTAGTAGAGTAATAATGCGCATGTGCCATTCTTTGGAAATGAAACCATCAATGGTGAATATTTACTAAAATCAACGCATGTTTACAAAGAAGATATTATCAATCATTTGCATTAAATTACTTGATGCGGTAAGTAAAATAAAGTTTCTAAATATGTCTTGTAAGAAAAATACATAAAAAACAGATATACTTGTATGTAAAGAAGGAAGGATGCATATTTTAGTTATTTGATTTAAGTTAAGGTATATTACTTGGCAGACCTGCATCGGTAAGTATAAATTTTTAATTTGATTTGAATTTTATTAGTGGCAATAGTTAAACATAAACAATCAGCATCATTTCTATTTAATAACGAGCTGAATATTTGGAGCGAAGTAAGTCGTTTAACTTAATTTGTTTATATAATACTTTTACTTTTGCTTAGAAATATTATAGGTAGGTTAATATTTGCATAAACAGTGAACGGTAACTTTATATAAATTTTATTTTTCATCTTGTTAGTAATCATAGTCTTATGGATACAAATTTTTCATAAAATAAAATGCATTCAAGCAAAATATATTTCTGAAGTAAAATATATTTGGAAACAAAATATATTTTAAAAGCAAAAATTATATCTAAAGACGATATCACACAATACAAGAAAACTGCGTACTCAACTTTTTAAATAACGACATGAAGAAACTGTCATTAAAACACAAAAAGGAATTAATTTTTGCTGTTAATTTTACTCTGACATATATAGTTTTATAATTCCTTTGATATTCTCACAATTGTCAATTAATTTACTTGCTATATTTGCTCAATATGCCTCAATTTGATAATATTTATATGCCTATATTTGAACAAAAAAGTAACAGGACAGGAGCAAATTTTTGAAAGGACTTATAAATGTTAATTTCTTTTACTTCTTTTGACTTAGATATCCATAACTGATATCCCATTGTGTGAGACAGCATATTTGGACAATTCTGAAACTTAATTGCATATAATTTAGAATATATAAAACCATTTTCTTGGGTACTTAGCAGCAGTTTTGCACATTTCCTGGATCAGAATGACCTAAAATTTTTTACTTTAGACTCTTATGAGTTTCCAGTGTTTCCCTTCTTAGTTCTTGCTCTTTAGTTTTTCCTAATTCCAGTCTTATACACTGAAGTATTATATTGTGGAAATGAACTGTTGCACATTAAAGTTAAAATTAAGAACACATTTTTCTTTGATATATTTAGTTATTGTAATTCTTTTTAATTACTTAAAACATTTTGATACACTTAGACACAAGAATTTCTAAAGTTTCCTTTCTTAATTTTTGCTCATTAGTTTTACAAAACTCCAGTCTAGTGCACTGAAGTATTGTATTGCAGTAATAAACAGTTTCATATCAAAGTTAAAATTAAGAACAAATTTTACTTTGATATGTTTAGTTATTGTAGCTCCTTTGATACACTTCAGACATTTTTACAATTTTTATAGATATTATTTATAGTTTAAAGCTAAACAAAGTATGAAGTCATTAAAAATTTCTAATGACTTTTAAATAATCAAATTGTTTTTACCTGATTTGACTTCGATGTCCCTTATCATCTCATAGTCTGAAATAGCTTTTTTTTAAAAAGTATTCTGTACTTTGATTGAATATTGAAAATGTAATTACACTTGTTTTGGTACTTTGTAGGATTTTAGAAGACTTCCTGTACATGTAAAATGTGCACCAGACAACTTTTAATCACTTCACAAAGTTTCCTTTCCAGTTATTGTTTTGTATTATAGTTTTAAATCTCCATTTTAATGTACTGGGCCATAATTTGTTAAAAATGAACTGTTCACGAAAGTAATGGAAGTGTCTTGTTACAATGAAATATGTCTTGTAATGTAATGAAAGATGTGTTGCTACAGTTTACCAAAATATATATATTCAAATCCATCACTGATATTACTCAGCCCTGTATCAGGTACCTTAATTAGTTCTAAGAAAAAAAAGCGCTGTAAGGATATTATTACAGAGATAAGAAACCACTGAATACCTTAATATTCTTAAGTCTGGAAATAAATTATTCGCAAAGCAAATCAATACTGCTCATTAACAATACCTTTTTTGGTTAATTAACAGTGGTAAACTCAATCAGAAAAGTATTATTTAGCTAATTAACAGTTGTAAACTTAGTCAAATTCTTACTTATGTTCTTCTAGAAAGTTATGAAAATTTGTCTGAGCTCATTTGGAAGATAAGGTAACTTTTTTCTGGTTCTTTTTTGTAATGTTTTTGATTATCTTTTGTGCATTAATTCTTTTACAACTTATTTTAACTTAATGATATTTGGAGGAACAATGAAGCTCTAAAATTTGAAAATTAAATTTTTTAATATTTTGCACAGTTTGCAACCTGTACTCATATTTTGCATATGTACATAGATTGCAAGAAATATTTTTTGTGCCAACTATATATATAAGATATGTTTCTCATGCCAAGTTTCATAAGAGATATTGGAAGTTAAGTGAGATATTAATTAATACATTTGTATAACTAAACTCTATTGTTAGATTACAATTTTTAAAAAGAAAATTCAAATTTAAAAATTTTTTGTCACAAATAACTACTAGAACAAATATTACATAATATGATTTTATAACCATTTTTTTGTAATGCAAATTATTTAATTATAAGAGCATTTTGTGTCGCTTTTATAAAAAAAAAATTTCTTCCTTTTTATCCATCTAAACACATAATGTTGAAAGTATTTCAAATAGCACTTCTTATAAACCTTATTTTTGACCAAATGCTTTTAAAAAAATATTAATTATATTTTAAAAATTATAGCTTAAAAAACACTTTTTTTCTAAGTAGACATATTTAAAAATATATTTTGATAAATTCTTTTTATATACTTTTAAAACTTGGCACATTAAGTAACTTTTTTATGCCTGTAAAATTAGATTTATATCACCAGAAATATGCAAAATAATTTTGAAGCCCCACTGTTCTCTCAAAAGAAATTATTTTATTTTTTCCTTTAACTATAGAAACTTTAATAATTTTCATACAACGTAATTTTATACTTTTATTTAATAATGTTCTTGAATATTTTGCATTCATTTAAGAACTGAAAAGTTTATGTAACTATACATTCATAAAACTGAACTCTCTTACGCAGGGAAAGTTAGTGGGGGTGGTTTTATTACAAAAGTTTGAAGAATGTTGAATAACTTTGTTTAAGGTAGATTTAGAGTGTGCCACCTTTTCTTGATAAACATTAAAAAAAATACTGAATTTTGAATTATGTTTAAGAAGACTAAATTAAAAGTTGAATTGCATGTGGAATGTATATGGAAATAACTGTTATAAAATTAACTTGAATACATAAAGTGAAGCTATGTGTCATAAAACCAATCTATATTTTATAAAATGAAATAATTTCAATGAAATCTAAATACTTTCAATTCCAATGTTAATCTGACAACATTTTTTTTAATTAGAAATTAAATATAAGCCAAAAAATATAGAAAAAGTTTTCGAAGAATATATTTATCCTTTACACTTTTTTACTTAAAGAAATAACTGCTATAAAATAGACATCCAAGTATCAGTTGATCATTATTTTATGAAGCCAATAACTGAAACTTAAAATTTTTAATTTCAATTTTGTTATTGGAAGCATTTTTATTTATTGCAAACATGATATAAAATAATTAAATATGACATAAAAGTTCAGTTAAATAATTTTTATCAAATACATTTTTTTCTGTATTGGAATAATTGTTATGAAATATGACTTTCATGCATCTAAAGATTAAATGTTTTATAAAATCAATAATTGAAATTTCACATTTTCAATTCTAATGTTTCTTTAACAGCAAAACAGTTTTCGTTTTGGAAACACGATGTAGTGTAAACAAATGGCATAAAAGTTTACAAAAATACGTTTATCATTCACACTTTTTTTAATACGGGAATAACTGTTATAGAATTAACGTTCAAGCATAATGTTAATTAATATTTTTTAAAAAACAAATAATAAAAGATTAACATTTTCAACTCCAATATTTACCTGAAAGCTAATTATTTTTTTAATTGGAACCAGGATATAATGCAAATAAATGGAATAAAAAATTACAAAAATACATTTATTATAAAAAATCTAACAAAAATTCACATTGGTATTGACTGGCAATATGGGGAACTATGAAGCGACAATAGAAGTTTATTTATGTGACATAAATTAAACTTTAAAATAATTCCTTTTCTAAATAGCTATAAAGCAATCTACCTTCTAAATTTGAAAGTTGGAATGGGAAAGTAGGTATAAAAATTTTAAATAGCAAAATTAAATAAGTAATAAATTAAATAAAAATTAAATTTGCAAATATTAGATAAATGAAACTGAAATGAATAAAAATTAAAATCGTAAATATTAAATTAATGAAACAAATAAACAGAAATTAAATTTGTAAATATTAAATAAATGAAACTGAAATAAATGAAAATTAAAATCATAAATATCAAATAAATGAAACAAATAAACAAAATTAAATTCGTAAATATTAAATAAATGAAAAGGAAATAAATAAAAATTAAATAAATGAAAATTGAAAACTCTATAAAGAATTTAAATATTCCTTATTAAGTTTTTTTGCATATTATTTTTAACTTGTTAGCAATCCAACCTTTGTTAAAAATAGCTAAATGTATATCTTTAAATGCAGCATTTTACTAACAAAATTAGAATTTTTTAAAAATTATATGTTTTTTATAGTTTTTATTTTATGTATCGAAACTTTAAAAGTTGAACTCAATCCAATCACAACGAAAATAAAAAATTATCACACTGTAAAAAACTCCGTATCAAATCACGGTATAACGAATCAGCCTTTGGGTCATCATCCTTAAAATCCATTTTACTGTAAAATCCCTTTACTGTAAAATCCATTTTTATCGTAAAATATATAATACCGTAAATTTTACAGTAATATTTATTTAATTAGAGTCATTCACTGATTTTACGATAATTATTACTGTAAAAAGTACGGTATATCAGATTTTTTGTGCAGTAACATTTTCCAGTATAAATGAATTTTACTGTAAAGAATACCGCCTTCCTGAGGGCTGGTACTTTTTACCATAATTTGATCCGGAATTTCTTACAGTGGATGAGGATGTAAAAAAAACTGTCCCCAACAATACAAATGTAACATGAAGATCTTAAAAGTAGGAAATAAATCTACATTTAGAAAATAATTTATACTATATTTATTACCTGAAGTTAGTACTTCCAAACTATTATAACAATAATTTGATTTGTTGATTAGAAATCAAAAATATAAAGTAGTAATTATATAGTTTTTTATTTAGATAGATTTCAATGTCGTGTTGCCCTTTTATTAAAATTAAAATGAAAAAAAAATTTGTTAAAATTAAAAAATAATAATAATTCTTTTATTTATAATTGTTTATAAAATTTAATTTTCCGAGATGTGAAAAATTCTTTTTCAAACAACATGATGAAATATACTCATTTCTTGATAATTTATATTGAATTCGTTACTGAAAAAATTCATACGTAAGATAAAAAACATGAAAAACGTGCATAATTTTCAAAACAGCACTAAAAACTTTTTGAAGAACGCAGTTGCTCAATTTTAATTTATTTAATTTATATTTCTTTAATGTTTATTTATTTAATTCTCTTGTCAAAAAAAAATTTCATACTTAATTTTCAATACAAAATTTCATACTTAATTTAAAAGTAGACTTATTCGTTACAGAATTAAAAGAAGTTCAATTGCTTCATCGAACAACATATTTAACGTAATTACTTTAGCATTAGCCTAAAAAATCATTTTAAATTTATTTTCGGTAGAGTAAAAAAATAGTTAAAAAGCTCATTCGTTAAAAACTGAAATAGTGTAACCGAATAAATTGAACTGAATTTTTCGTTAAATACTGTAACCGAATAGTCCACTACTGTAACCGAAATAGTCCAAAACATTGATGAAATTTTACACCCAAATATTTACCAAGAAACCGGAAACACTCATATACTTTATAAAATTGCCTTTCAGTTTTAATTTTTTGATTTTAGTTATAGTCTAAAATTTAAAATAACTTATATTAATTTAAAATAAGTTTAAATGTTGTTCATTTTCTGTTCTCAAAAATTTATTCGTATTTTACATTTCACAGTTTATATTAGTTGGAAGAATAATGGTTCCCAGTTTTCGACTGCTGTATTCCTTTTTATTCATGTAAGCATACTTTTAGACTACATTCTTCATGTTGTTTAAGTTCATGTTTTATCACAACGTCTTAAATTAATATCAAGGATTTGATTAGCTAAAATTGTTTTTAAGTTAACACATAGAACTTCTTAATTTCTAAATTTCTTTTTTCTGCATTAACTGATAATTATTTAAAACTAAAATCTTATTCAATGCACAGACAAGAGCATTTGAAGAAACTATAACTTAAAATAAATTATTACCTGACATGAATCTGATAAAAGCATTATACCATGAACAATCCTAAAAGCAGCAATAACAAGAAATAGTAAATAATCCAAACAGCTTCTAAAATATCACAAAAGAAAAATATTCATAAAAGAAAGAGCACAAGAATGGAAATTGAAATTTCACTTCAATACCTCCATTTGAATTTCCATTTTTGCGCTACTTCTTTCGTGAATATTTTTCTTTTGTGAAGTTTTAGATGCTGTTTGGATTATTCACTATTTTTTGTTAGACCTGCTTTTTGGATCAATCCTGCTATAATATTTTTTATCGGTTTTATATCAAATAATAATTTATTTTTCTTTACATTTTCTTCAGATATCTATAAATATACAGTCGGACCTCTATTTAACGAAGTCGCTAAATCCCGATAATAAGTTCGCTACATGGAAAATTCGCTGAATAGAAAGTCACCTTTTGAAATACTTAAACGACACAAAACAGGTCTTAAATTCATGAACAGTAGACATAATTAAAATAGCAATTAATACACCTTTATCTTGCAAAGTAGTATCTACTATTTATTTTAAAAATCTTAACCATAAAAGAAATCTACATGGAAAGCAAGAATTAAGCAAAACATTATCAAGTGTTACACTATCATGCTACATACATTTTAAACTAAAAGAAGTTAAATTTATGTAAATTATATCTATATTTATCATAAAAGTAATGTTAAACAGGCATTGCCACATGCGCTCTTAAGTTCAATGGCTACTGATGATAAAATCCGTTAATTTTGTCTGAGTTTTTCATTTGAAATGCAAAAAAAAAGAAAAAAAAAAGGGAGAGGGATTTTACTGCTTTCTCTGAAAGTTAAGTGGCTTCGAAAATCAATTCAAAGGCATTTCCCCCATAAATTGCGTTAACAAGTTTAAAATGTTCCGAAATTTTACGGAAATAGAGAAAGTGGATCTCAAAGAAAAGTTCGTTAAACAGAAAATTCACTTCGCCATTTGGAAGTTATTTTATGAAGAAATTTCCAGAATGTTCTTGGTTTTTCGAAAAAATTCGCAAAATAGAGAAATTCGTAACAGGGATGTTCGTTAAATGGAAGTTCGACTTTTATTTATAAATTTGACTGGCTAGATATGTTTAATATTTCAATAATTTTAGCCTTATGTTAGATTAAATTTCATGTGGAACAAAATATAATTTTTTTATTGAAAACGTAACAAATTAATTTTAAAAGTAGTTAACCATTTTTTTTACCTATTCAAACAGAATGCGTTCTAAAATATTTCTTTTAGACTGTTATCAAAAAACTTAAAATTTGCCGACTGGCTTGTACGAAACTCATAAAAAATTGAAAAGTGGTAGAAGAAATGTAATTATTATTATTATTTTTTTTTTTTGTACTTGCGTCTGTCCCAGATTAAAAAAACTACAATTATACATTATGATGCTATTTTCTGAGCATCCCAGTTAGAAGTTAAAAACGAAATACATTCGTATCAACTATTTTTTCACATTTTATGTGCTCTGGGAAAAGTGACCATAGAACTAATTACAAGCCAACATACCATTACTTTTGACAGTAATTTGGTTCCGAAATTTCAACATTGTAGACAAAATAAAAATAAAAAATTTCGTCAATCTTTTTCAAAACTGTTTTAAAAAAATTGTGAAATAGAGGGCTTTTCCAAAATTTTCTCTCACACTAGACTTACGTTTTTGAGGTCAAAGTTTTGAATACAAATTATTTTTTTCGCCCTATACTCCAAAAATTCACATGCATTTTTATATATTATATAAGTTTCAAAATAAAACTGGAAGTGTAATTTTTCCCTTTCAAATTATATTGTTATAGGATTTTGGACATGATTTATCTTCTGATAGAAACAATATATAGATTTTTTCGATACATTATGGTTGACTTAGTTATAGGTTTTTTTCAAGAGATGAAAGATCTGTGGACAGTATATCAGTAAGTATATGAAAAAATTCGTTTTTTTCTTCCAAATTTTTATGGGATTTTTTTATAACATCATGCTTGCATTCTAAATTTTATCATGTGACTTGTGACTTAACATTAAGAGTCATTCTGCTGAATCTATCATTTTGTCACAAGAATATTGTTAGATATTAAATATAATTTTTATTTTAGGCTTCATTATATTTTAATAGAATAGAATAAGTAGAAAAAATAAACAGATGTTTAAAAAAAATTAGTATATTAAATGCAAATTAACACGCAATAAAGTTTTTAAGAAAAGTTTTGTTAAAATCAGAAATTATAGAAGAAAAGAAACATGCAAGCTGGAAACAAAATTTCGGTAAAATTACAGCATTGAATGGTAATGGCAATTCTAATAAAAAAAATATATAATTCTGGTAATAAAAACTAAAATATACGGTATTTAAACAATTAATTTGATATTTTCGTTCATATGATAATAGTTTACCGGAAATTCTGGTTTTAAAATTTATAGTTCTTACTACCACACATTTAGTAAAAAATATTAAACTGAAAAGTAAATTTAACCGATTAAGTAATTTTATACCATGCTCTCAGATATTAAGATAAAATTACCTAAGTTTAATACATTTGTCAAATTTTAAGATTACAAAATCGTACTTTATTGTGAATTTTACCAAAATCATTGCCAAAGCGCTTTAGTAAAAATTACTGAGCTCTTTGGTGTTCTTATACAACTAGAAATTCGGTAAATTTTACCATATTTTGGTAATTTTGACCATACTTTTTATCTGAATGTGCTAATGTGTTAATAATATTAGCCGGGAGGCTAAATAATTTATAAGTACAGCTTTCGTTTTTTATATCAAAAATAATAATACTAATAGTTTATAAAAACAATGCAAAAATTTTAAGCTGATTTTAGTCACTTTTTTTCTATGATCACTTTTTCCAACAAAATAAGTTTCAAAAGCTTAATAATTAAAATATAAAATTTGAAATGTATTTTTTTTTCAAATGGTTCATATTAATAAACCTATATCTGCATGTTATAAATAGTTTGCAGTTTCAAATTTAAATATCAAAATAATAAGAAATTGCCTACCCCCCTCTTCTCATCATGGTACTAGGGAGGACAGCCTCTATTAAAATCTACCCAAAATGTCAAAAACACTAGACTTCTGTTGAACACAATTTTTGGTCTCTTCTGGGAGAAAATTTAATTTGTCAATGGATTTAAAATCTGATCTAAATTATCAGACCAGATTGGAGATTAGATACAATAAAATAATAATAAATTCAAATATTTTTCGATTGAAATATCTTATGTTTTTGTAAAATTTATAAAACGCGTAACCAGATGCTGCAAAACTTAAAAGTCTCAAAATAAGGC
The DNA here is from genome assembly GCF_043381705.1 of Parasteatoda tepidariorum. NCBI lineage: Eukaryota > Metazoa > Arthropoda > Arachnida > Araneae > Theridiidae > Parasteatoda > Parasteatoda tepidariorum. Next base: position 46,453,879 of record NC_092214.1, on the reverse strand, counting down.
AATAATTTCTTTAAAAATAAAGCTTCAAAGACCTATTCAAAATTTTCTTAAAGATAAGAAAGTAAAGATGAAGATTAAAAATTATGAAATTTTTAGTCTTTATTTTTGATGGTTAGGGAATATAATGAAAGTTTTAGAGGAAAAAAGCACACATTTCAAATTTCGATAAAATATTAAAAATAATATATATATATACATTTAACAATTTAAAATACATAGTGAAACAAGTGTGAAAAATGAAGAGAAAAGGAAAATAAAACATAAATGATTCCAAGTTACAGCAGCGCTTGACTGCTAAGAATATTTGAAAAAAATATAAATTAAAATAATCATTACCTCACATGAATCCGATAAAACCATTATATCAGGAAAAATCCAAAAAGTAGCAATAACAGGAAATAGTGATTAATCCAAACAGCATCTATAACTTTACAAAAGAAAAATATCCACACAAAAAAAGCATAAAAATGTGAATTTAAATTCCATTTTTAAGCTGAGAATATTTTCTTTTGTGGATATTTTCCTTTTGTGAAGTTTCTGATGCTATTTGGATTACTCACTAATTATTGTTGCTTTTTGGATTAATCCTACTAATCATGTAATAATTTATTTTGATTTATATTTTCTTCGGATATATATATTATTGTTATTATTCTAGAACAACTTACTTGAGATTCGCATTTTGTCTTAAGAAAGTTAACTTATTATCTGGAAAAGGAAAGAATTGCTGAAATGTAAAAAATGGAATGAAGGTGCTTTCTTTGCAACATTCTCACATCAACTAACTCAGAAGGCACTTGAATCGTTAATCAACACTATCTTTTCTTCTAGTGGCATGCGATATCGCAAAGGAAGTTCATTTTTTTATAGTTTTACCGAGTAGGAAAAAAAATTTGCTCAGTAGCAAATGAAAAGTGGGATGATTAAAAGAAACAAATCCTAATTAATAAGAAAGTTGATGCATTATTTCTAACTATTTAGTCAAAAATGAATGAATTTTACAGTAAATGTGTTTGGTTCAAATAATTTTATGCGCTTAATTTTTCAATTAAACATTGCCTTCTATTGAACAGCTAAACTCTTGCGAAAATTGAACAAATAAAATTTGAATAAAATCTATAATATGAAGTTTAAAAATTCGGATTTTTAAAATTCGAATTTTTTTGATTTTAAACTTAATAGTTTATCTATTCCATCGATTTTTTTTGAAAATAAATTTTGTATTTCGTGTTGTAAAGTCACGTAATTTAAGATGTTATTGAAATTTATATACTTCTCATTTTATACATTTTTGTTTATCAAGTTAAGTAATAAAAAATAATTAGCAATAATTAAAAATTATTTTTAATACGGAATTATATTTGGATATACAAATTATATTTGCTTGTTTGTTCAAAAATCTTTCGATTTGCTTAAAATCTTTTCGAGATGTGGTGAAATACGCAAAAAAGAGAAATCATAAAAGCTAAACTTTCGACCGCTCTCCTCACTTAACTGTTGGGACCATATTTCCCTGATCGTCGAAAAAAAGTATGCTTATTCAGAGTCTATTATGTGTATAATATTGTAACTTAGATACTTTCTGCAGTTATAAATGAGCATATATGAGGTCACCCCTTTGCAAATCCGATCAAGTTTGTGCAAATCCGATCATTAGAAAAAAAAGTTATTTTTCTTTTCTTTACGCTCTGCGACAACTTATGTAACTAACACAAATACCTTTTTTTTGTATTTTTGTTAAGGATATATTAATGTGGCTAGAAAGAAATGTTTCAAAAAAAAAATCTTTCAAAATTGAATTAATAACAGTATAAAAAATTGCCTTTATACATTAGTATGATATACATACTTCCGTTTTTTAACTATTCAATTGCTATGCCTCAGCCAACATCTTTCACAGGAATTTATTTAAATAGATATGTTACACAAATCTCGACATAACCTAATAACAAAAAGACTAACTAAGAAGCATTAATATTTAAACTGAACTTGATTAAATATTTTCCTATTCACTTTTACTTTAAATTTTAATTCTCCTCGATTTCCTACTATTTATCAACTAATCTAGTTTTATACTGTAACAGATTCCAGATTAAATTACGATTAGAAGTACCGGCACCCTGGATGCAACAATCCATAAAGTTAATTTTACTGTAAAATCCATTTTTATCGTAACATTTTATACTGTGTATTTATCAGTAAAAATTATTTAACTTCGGTGATTCAATAATTTTACAATAAATATTACTGTAAATTTTTACGGTATATCAGATTCCTTTTGTTCCGTTAAATTTTACAATAGAGATGTATTTTACGGGATATTTTACCGTAATTAGATTTTTTAGAGAGTACTAGAAGTTAGTATTCAAAAGAGGTATAAACAGTACCACTATTGAGAACTAACGAACCATAAGAGAAGAAGGCGAGAATGATAACATCAAAGCTATACTAAGAAAGAAAGTATATTTTATTTTATTTTATATTTTATAACCGTCGTTGAACAGCAGGCACAATTTTATGGGTTTACGACTGCTAATATTCAACTCCGTAGACTTGTAATTTTGAGCCCAATCCAGAAGACAAGGGAACTCCTGGATCGAGTATTGGGAGAAATCTACCTTCGTGGAAGACTTTTTGATGGAGCTAACCCGCATTTGCTTTACATGGAGAGGAAGATCACGAGAACCTCCTACGGTTAGCCTGACGGCAAGGGGACTCTAACTCATGATCCGTCGACCACTGAGGATATTTCACGTCAGCACTGAGGTCGGTGCAAGCCGGATGCGGAATTCGTTTCTACTGGGATTCGAACCCGGTTAGCCTCATTGGAAGGAGAACGCTCTATCCCCTGAGCCATCGCTGCTCAGAAAGAAAGTATGATTATAACTACCAGAATGTGATAAAATTTACCGTTTTCCTAGCTCTATTTGAACACCAAAACGCTCGGTCATTTTTACCGAAGAACTTTAGTAATGATTTTAGTAAAATTAATAATATATGACTTTATAATATGTGATAAAATTTAATAAATGTGGTAAAATTTGTTAATTTTATTATGATACTTTGAAGCAGGGCATAAAAGCCACTTATTCGGTTAAATTTATTTTTCAGTTTTGTATTTTTAGAAAATGTGTGGTTGTAAGAACTATAAATTTGAAAACCAGAATTTCCGATAAACCGTTACCGAATGAACGGAGAAATTACCAAATGAATGGTTTAAATACCGTATATTTTGGTTTTATTAACCAGAATTATGATTTTTTGTTCACGAGAAATGCCATTACCATAGAGTATTACCATAGAGTACTGTAATTTTTACAGTTCTTTTCTTTTAGAGTAGGAATGTATCGGGTATCCGCATATTCCGCGCTATCGGGTATCTGCATATTACGCAGGTCAGATTTTCATTACCTGTTTGTTACCCAGAACAGCCCTGTACCAGAACATACTTCTGTTCTGGAACAGGAGTCCCATATTTCGTTATCAACACTTGATCTGACAAATTTTATTGGTATTTAATGCGGTTTGGCTCTCTCATTCTGTCAGATCAACCATGTTTTTTAACACTCACTAATCTAATCACCCATGAAATCTGACTAAAAAATTTAAGCAGCTTTCTGACCAACTTAGCTTAACAAATCATCAATGCAATTTAGTCTCTAAATAATTAAATTATAGTTCCCTCGAACTATAGTAAAATTACTAATTATATTAAACACATCAAAAGTCTAGTATACTATTTTTTTTTTCTTGTTTCCAAGATGTTAGGTTTTACGCAAACACAAAAACAATTTTTAAGGAATTTTATTTACCTCTAAATATAATAAATTAAACTATAATCTGCGAAAATGTCAATAATTAAGATCCCCCCTCCAAAATAATTATGATTTTAAAAAAATCTAAAATTTTTCAGATCTTTAAAATTTTAACTTAAATACGATCTTAAAATTAATTCCTATGATATTAAACAGCAAAATTATGCAAACGCTTCTTTTTTTGTTATTTTTTGTTATTATTCTTCCTGTTTGAGGGAAGGGCCTTTTTTTTTTTCCTTTTTTTTACAAATTTGAACCTTATATCTGATACCTCAAGCTTTTTAAAACATACATTAAAAAGTGGCTAAAAATGATTTATTTTTCTTAATAGGACGATATACACCATACAGAATACTCCATCAAACTCCTGTTTTTGTGACATGTGTGATATTCGAGCAATGATTCACGAATTATTAATTACAAACTCATTCCTGTATCAATACAGATGGAAAACAGAAATCCCCATCAAATGTGACAACACTCCCTTTACTATTTTATTATCAAGAGATGCCATCTTGGGTATAGTGTACAATACACGCTTTACCAAACGTATAGAGAAGCGTTTAGTAAATTGCTTAGTGCAGGCAAGAGCTATTGCTTTAGAAGACAATGGCAAAAGTAATGAATTAAAAGTTAATGAGATTATAGAAGAAGTTGGCAAATTCAACTTTAAAAATGGATTCGCTTGGAAAAACCTTGCGGAATTTTTTGTTTATATATCTGAAGTAGGAGTTATTCTTTCAATATATTGTCCGGGATTAATTGCTGATTTTGAATATGAGTTTGGAAATTATGTTAAGGCCTACATTATCGAAAAGATAGAAAAGAATGGGGGTTGGGGGCCTTTTGAAGCCTGGTGCGAGAGACGCAGATATAGAGGAATTCATTATTGAATTTTTTCGATTCAGGGAAGAGGAAAACTTAATGTATAATTTAATGAATTAGCCAAAAAACATTTTTTGAACACATAAACATTTTGAACATATGTAAAATTTTTTTGTTTAATTTTGAAAGATATTTAAGCTAATTTTGATTTATAATTTTTTAATAACCATTCTTTTAAAAAAAATATTTTTTGCACCGACAAACCCCGTGACAAGGCGTTGCAGAAAGACCATTAAGTTAATTATTTAATCTTTGGTTTAAAAAATATGTAAAATCAAAATGGAATTAGAAAAATGGTCTTCAGTAAATTTATTAATTGTTAATTTTATTTAATGTTAAAGTTCAATGATTATTAATTTAAAATGAACAGTTGAACTTTATTTCTATTATGCAATAAAAAATGTTTCAAACACAAGTTAGTTATATTCAAAGTTTATTTTTAATATTTTTTAGTAGAAAAAAATTATTTAGTTTATTAAATCTTAATAATATTATTCAATTAAAAATTTCATTTAATTCATTTAGGAAATTCACCTTTTAGAAGACAATTTTACAAAAGAATATTAAACATCAACTGAAATACAAGGGCATTGATAGAAATTTTTTTTATTTTGCTATTAAACAATTATGTTGTCATGCAACTGCATATAAAAGTAAATTTTGCTAATCTGACAAAATTTATTGAGAAGATTTTGGATGATAAATAACAGATATATTCCAGTTTTTTACATTAGCGCCATTTGCACATTAGCCCCTACTCTCCTACCTCTACCTTTCCACTTCCTTTCTATACAAGGTGTTCAGTAAAGACAGTCATTAATCAGTATTTTTAGAATTTTTTTTCCTTTTAGAACAAAAAGTATTTTTGCTGTGGATCCCAAACTAATATTTAAGTGAGGACAAAACAAAAGCGCCCTAAAAGTCTGATTAACTACAATAAAAAAACTGAATTTAATAACAGTAAGACAGGTTTAATTTTGGGAGGAAACAGAGGGGAGTTGAAATACGATTATTAAAAACACTATCAAGTTCCAAACTCCCATTAAGATTGCTTACATTCGCCTTCCCTGGTTGCAATTTGTCATATTTTAATAACGTTTTTGATTTTTCCTAGCTTGAACTTTCGATTTTCAATGTGCATGCTCTTTTTTTTTCTTTCATTTTTTATAAGGTTTCTAAAAATTTACATCAAGGGTGATCTTGTAAATAGTTTTTATAGATGATTCAATAACTATTGAAGATTGCTTTTTATAGATGAATATTTATCATATTTTGATAACGTTTTTATATATTTGTCATATTTTGATAATTTCTTATTGACGATTATATGCTTCTTTTTATTGATGATTAATTATATACAATTATTATACTTTTATCGATTGCTGACGCTCCCTTTTCTATATGAAAAGCAACTATGGAACAAGACATGTACAATGCATTTATATTAGAATATATTCAATAAACCTTTCAAATAAAAAATTTGATATAAATTTTTTTACTTTGGAAAATTTAAGTATTTTTACAATGAAAAACGATTACAAAAAGTGCTAGAAAAAAATGTATGATGCGTTTATATTCGTAATTTCAGATCAACTAAGTACTAGAGTTGAAAAAATTTCATGAATAAAAGTATATTAATGACAAATATTTAAAGGTGTATTTTAATCACTCTAAAAATTCAGTCTTGTTTCGAAAATAAATGTTCGGTTTAATTTTAAAGAAAAATTTTATCTGAACAAAAAGTAATTACAAATAAAAATTTATTTTTTTACTATACTCTACAATATTAACTTTAAGTTAATATATAATCGCTGAAATTTTACTTCAAAACAAAGAAGGATATTTTGATAAAAATGGTTGCCATACACTGAAATATTAGCTATTAAATTAGAAGCATAATTAGAATAAAAAAATAACTAATAAACGTATATCAGTAAATCCGTACCATAAACGCTAATTTTAAAAGAAAGTACGCACAAAAATTAGGGTTAAGATTCACGATGAGAGTTGTTAGGAACATTATAAGAACACACCATTGTGTTTTACACAATAAAAAACGCACTGAGCCCAGATATAGAATGAATCAAAACAAATTTTTCTTGAAACTTATAAAATTGTAATAAAATGTAAAAAATATCTTAGTACAACTGTTTACACTTTTCAAAAATACTGAGGAATAAAACCTAAATTTAAGTATTTTTAATAAAATTTTGAAAAAAAAATTTTTTGGTAACACTTTTTTGGTTTTCTATTGTTTTAATAACGAAGTATAGCATTTTTAAAAGTTATAATAACTATTTATTTTAATAATCAATTTGTTTTGCGATTTGTGTTGAAATTATTGTATTCCTTAAAAATCTGATTCCATTTGTATTCCGAATTTTTATCTGCTAGTACCTATTCTATCGAACTAAAGTTGGAAATCGATATTTTTTTAAAAAGAAAAATATTAAATCTTCTTAAGATAAGACTTTCACAACATTTACTTGGAACATTTTTTTTTCTCCTTTCCTAAATTTCGAAAATGAAGTGCCTACTTCATCGTTTGCAACCTGACAGAATTATTACTTCAGAGGTGAAAAGTTAAGGCCCATAATGGGGTTTAAGCCTGCACCAAAAGATGGGAAGTTAACATCGAAACAAACCACCATCCTGATAACATTTTCAGTCATGGGACTCGAGTGTAAGCTAAAACATATAGATTTATTGTATAAAAGATACCACCGCCTTTTTAAACTACATTTTATTTAACAAATTTATGCTCTTTCGCAGCTGCGCACTTGGCTTACTTCTTGATGAAACATATAAGATTAACAATTAATGGCTTGGTAGCTCTTAACACGGAATAAACTGTAGTGCTTTTAACTGGTATATGAGATAAATATTTGATGTTAATATTTAATAAGTTTGTCTCAAGCATTATATTTAACGTATAATGCAGTAACAAAAATATAAGCGTTTGGAATACGCAATTAGAGATGCTCGTAGAAGATTTAAAATTAAGTTATAATATATTTATACTTAGGCTAAATGAAGAAAAAGTACGGGGCACCTAACACAAGCATTTTCGTGACATTTATAAGTTAAACTAAGATGTCGTAGCTCTCAATGCGGAAAGGTTCATATAGATAAGGAGTAAACTTTTATTTTACCAAATAATTTAATATGTGAAATTCAATGAAATTTAAATTTTTAAATATCTTTCCTGAGATTTAACATACGAGTATCCCGAATTTATGACGGAAATTCCGAAGTCTTAGAAAGTAATTTTTGCCTGGTGGTAAAATATCATTATTTTTATAAATTAGAATGAATGAAAAAAATCTTTTCACGCAACTATAAGTAAGTTATTGAAAAAAAAGCACAAACATACACACACACACACACATATATATATATATATATATATATATAAGAAATTTTTGATTTGTATCATTACCACTGGATTATATAGTCTGCGGTAACTTCAAATATTTTGTTTTACCCAATAAACACAAAAAATGATTTGATATTGAAAAATAATAATTCAAGAATAGTGTTTTAAAGTAATTTGCAATATAATGCATTTTGAACATGCGATTGCAAATCAAAGGGTATTTTGTGGAAATATGCACCAGAATTCATTTCATGGAGAGGAGATAGAGAACTCTTAATCTACATACTTAAATATTACTTTATTAATTTCTACATGATACTACTTTATTGATTTTTACATTAATCGACAATATGAAAGTTCAAAAACCTCCTAAAATCATACGTTTATACTTACTTAAATGAAAAAGATATCATGCATTTTGCGTTGACTCACATACGGAGCAAATAAACTATTAAAATTTAAATAATATTCCCTTAATGTAATGTTTTTCCTAGAGCACAAACAATAAATTTTTCAATTTGTTTCCCTGATTTAACTAAATATTTGTAGCTTTCGTTGCTCTTAGAATTTTTTTATTTTATTAAAATTCTATTAATTAACTATTAAACTCTGTTTTTTAATGATACGTCAAAATGTCCCCATCTTTTTATTAACAAAAGCAATAACAACATTAAAAATCCAATGTACAACGAAAACTTCTCCAGTAACAGTAATACTGTTAAATATTTAATCAAATCAGTTGAGAATTTTTGAAGCTATAGACTTTGTGGGTTGGAAAAACGTTGTTTTTGAGGTTGAAAAAAAAGCAATTTGAAATGTGAAAATGTTCCTTATCCCTTAAGAACGTTAATTCAAACTTTTTTCACTTATACGACTTACAACTACTTATCACTTAAAAATTTTAAGTTAATATTCTGAAAAAATTAAAAAATTAAAATCAAAATCATTAAAATCTTTTCTGGCACGCTAGGCACTCCTTTGGCCAATTTTCTCCTCGATGAAGTAGGTGCTTTTTGACATTTAAAAAAATAAATAAATAAATAAATTGCCGTGTTAAATTGCATGATACGGTCAGTCAATTCTGAGCAGACAGGAGTTTTTTTCATTAAATTTAACTGCTCAAAATTTAAATCTTGTGAAAAATTTTGAGAACTCTAAGGTTGTAATGAATAAACTTCTTTGAAAGCAGGCCAAAAAACTGAAGGAAGACATTTAGTGCGTTAATGAAATTGTAAAATTTTAAGACGAGTGTGAAAATATTGCAATATAAATACTGCAAATGCATTTTTAAAAGTTTTTTAAACTTAGATGCTTAATTCTGAGAATTTGAGCCATTTCTAATAGAATTTTTCATCATATCTGCCACCTTCTATCAGGGACCGTGGAACCAGGAGGGGGGGGGAAGAGAGGGCTTAAGCCCCCTACATTTTATAAATAAAGGGACACAGTCCCTTTTAAGATCACAAATTTTTGCTTAATATTTTTGCTAAAATTTACAACTTTTTTTGTTTGAACTCTAAAAAAAATAAATTTATATTTCAAGCGAGCTTTAACATTTCCATGGTGAAAACTTCTACCAAATCAAACCTTACTCATCCCGTCGCAGAGGAAATTTACGTACCGATAGCTGACCGATGGAAAAATTCTGGTTTCAAATGTCACAGCGAACAGAATTAAAAAAAAATTAAAAAACAGTGAAACAGACTAAAAAAGAAAACAGTTAAACAAAAAAAAAATATCGGTAATTAGAAATTAATAATTTACAAGTAAACAATTTGTTTTATTAATTTTATTTAAATTTTAAAACAATTCGATTCATAAAGGTGATATTTATAGTTCGAATTCTTGATCTTGCAGATAATTAGGACCCGGTTGATACTACTATATATATATATATAGGGAGAACCCCCCCCCCCCC
>NC_092214.1:46329224-46443875 GCF_043381705.1 Parasteatoda tepidariorum | reverse complement strand
AGAACCCCCCCCCCCCCCACACTCTTGAGGTACTTTAGCTGTCATTGCCTTCTATACGATTGAGAAATGATAGGAATGAAATACGTCAGATGAAAAAAGCGAAAAAGTTTTTTAGTGCTTGTTATAAAAGTTTTTTTTTTTTTTTTTTTTTTTTTTTTTTTTTTTTTTTTTNTTTTTTTTTTTTTTTTTTTTTTTTAGCTCGAAAGCAATGTGCGTTCTTAGTTATGTGTTTACAAATAAAGCGAAATGATTTTTGGATGATATAACATTGCGAGGGTGATAAAAAATGTTTGTTTTTCTCTCACCTCTCTCCCTTTAATTTTCTAGTTTAACTTAACTAACATTTTCCGTCATAATTAGTTGATGACATAATATTTATCAGTATCGTGTTAAATAATTGTGCGATAGCTGTAAAATGGGTGATAAGATAACAAAACTTACACTATTCCCCAGAACTATTGTTTATAACAGTTTTAAAATTGAAAATGATGTCTGATATTTTTATTAAAAAAAATGTTTTAAGGAAAATTGAATCAGAAAAGAATGAGTTTTCTGCTTCTGTATTTTTTTTAATTTCAAGTAAAGTTGAAAATTTATTTTATTTTCCCACGTTCATTATGTCTCGAAAATATGTTGAATACAGAAGAATATTTATTCAAAAAGGTGTTATGCATATTGAAAAAGATGAATTATAGTAACAAGTTCTTAGAAATATAAGGGCAAAAATGATTGAAAAGTTGAATTTATTACACACACACTTAGCTACGATGTCTGCCTTACTTAATGTCGTTGCTATTGGTATTATGTCAGTGTTTTCAGCAACAGCAAGCATTGACATGAAAGCGCCTGGTAGTAGATTTCCAAATATCACTAATAACCAAATAACCTGGATAGCAAGTCTTCCAAGTATCACTGCTACGTTTGGAAACTTCTTTTCTGGTATGTATAAATATTTTTTATAAAGTGCAAATGATATTTTTGATATAAATATAAAGTTCAATAACGGAACGACATAGAGACAAATATAAAAAGATGGAGGGGGCTCGAGTCCCTATTATAAGTTTGAAACCCTTTTTGGTAAGTATAAATATTTTTTTATAAAGTGCAAATGATATTTTTGCTGCAAATATAAAGTTCAATTACGGAACGACTTAGAAACAAATATAAGAAGCTTGAGGGGGCTTGAGTTCCTCCTGTAACTTTGAAATCTTTTTTGGTATGTATAAATATTTTTTGTAAAGTGCAAATGATATTTTTGCTATAAATATAAAGTTCAATTACAGAACAACATAGAGCCAAATATAATAGGCTAGAGGGGGCTCGAGTACCTCTTATAACTATGAAATCTTTTTCGGTATGTATAAAAAATTTTTATAAAGTACAAATAACATTTTTGCTATAAATATAAATTTCAATTACGTAATGACATAGGGTGAAATTTAAGGGGCTTGAAGGGGTCGAGTCCCTCACACCATTTTAAGTTTGCAAAACCCATCCTGAAAACTTATCTTAAATTGGTAATATAATATTTTTTATCTTAATGTTCCATTAATTACTTTTTATATTAAATTATTTGTTTAATAATTTTAGTCTACTCGCTATCTTAAAATTTAATTTAAAACATGCTTCTTAGATTCTTTTATTTATGTCTTTTTTTAACAAGCAAATACTAGTTTAAGCATTTATAAACTATCACGTTTTTTAAGAAATCATTTCAATCACTGTTCAGAAGAGTCCAAAAACATTTCGCTCAAAAGAAATAAGCTACTCAAGAAAATACAATAAAGCATGAGTACCATAATAAAATTTAGGATGTCCTTATGACAGCAATTTGTGTGAGAACTATTATTTGTAAAGTGTGTATGCATCGTAAAAACATTTTACTTCATAAACATCATTACATCATGTGATCTAAGACATGTGATGCATTTTCATGATGCAAAGTTTTACACCTTTTGAAACATGAAAACCACTATTATGTTTACATTTTAATAATTGTTCCTCGAAAATAACGAGGAAATGTTAAAATAACTATTTTTGATTCATATTATTTGAAATCTATGCTTCTTTACCAGATTAGTAACTAGTGTTTCCTTGACCCAGCTAGACTCCGCGATGTTTTCTGTATATATTAATAGAAAAAAATTGCACTGCTAATGGATCATTTCAATTTGCATGAATATTTCACATCGTTCTGCGTTCTGAATAACATATGTTACACATCAAGCTAAATTGCTTTGTAATTATAGTTTGAGATAATCAAAACTATTATTCATCGCTTAGTTGGATACAAATACTTTAAGTATAATTTTTTTAATTTTCTGTGCCAAAAGCATTTTTTAGGATAATTTTTAGGATTAAATTTACCATCCTCTACCAAGAGTAGTTGCTTAAATATAACATATTAAAATGCAGTTATTTATTGTAAAACATTTTATATCTACTTAATAACACTCTGAATCTACTTTATATCTATCTTGATCTTATTATATTATCTTATTCTACCTTTCATCCATAATCCAAATTTCTAAAAATGCTTTTAATACTTTTAATATATTTTTCATAAATAAACTGATGATGAATATTTACTTTATTTGACAATATATTCAGATACATGTAAAATATAAGTCCGTCACCTAATCAGAATTTGAGCTATAAAGCGTACGGTATTTTAGATTCTCTATTAAGTTTTTCGCTTAAAATTATGCCATTGCAATCCACAATTTTTGAAAGATATTAAAATAGTTAACAATTATCGATACTCAACGATACTTAATATAAGTATAAGCAATAGCATATATTTTTTTGCGACTTTTAAAATCTAGTGTCGTAGCACTTATTATTAAGTAGTTTGTTTTAGTTTTAAATTGTGAATCTAACTCTACCTAAGTAATATATCTTTACATAAAAGTCAATTTAGAAAACTCCTTACATTTTTTTTCTGCAGTAAGTGGTTTATAATTAGAATGCTAATAATTCATAATAAAGTAATTCATTATCCTAAAATTTCAAATTTTAATTCTTTTTTAGGATATCTTTCATTGAAACTAGGAAGAAAAGCTGTACTGATGTACGTATCTTTTCCATTTCTATTAAGCTGGTTAATGATAGCATATGCGCCATCCTTATCCTGGATCTATGCAGGTCGACTTCTATCTGGATTTTGTTCAGGACTTTGCTCCGTGGCTATTCCAGCATACATTATAGAAATTGCCACAATTGAAATACGAGGACTACTAGGGTCATGTTACCAAGTTTCTTACACAATTGGAGTATTAATTGCAATGTCTTTCGGATTATTCTTTAGATGGTCATGGCTTGCTATTATAGGAGCTCTGTTCGTTGCATCGGCATCCTGTATGATGCTCATGATGCCAGAATCTCCAGCATGGTTGATTGCCAAAGGTAAAAAAGAAGAGGCTATTGAAGTGACGTATTTTTTGAAAGGAAAAAATATTGATTCAAATAAAGAATATAGCAAGCTACTGGATCATGTTGTAGAACAACATCAAAATTCTGTTTCATTACATGATTTTAAAGAGCCTCAATTATATAAACCAATTGCACTGGCAGTTGGCTTAGTATTTTTTCAACAATTTTCAGGAGTCAATGCCCTAATGGCATACACAGTAGAAATATTTGAACACGCGGAAAGCTCTGTAGATCCTTCAATAGCAGCTATCATTATCGCTAGTGTGCAAGTCATTGCTACCATGATAGGTAGTGTGTTGGTTGACAAAGTTGGACGTACAACTTTATATATTATCTCAGGAATATTTGTTTCCCTAGGATTATTCATATTGGGTATAAATGGCATTGTGGCAGAAAATGTCAATTTATCTCCAGAAATCTATGGTTGGATTCCTCTCATTGGATTCATTATCTTTGTGGCTTCATTTTCACTGGGGTATGGACCGATTCCTTATCTTATGACACCTGAATTTGTTCCATTGCATAGCAGAACTGCAGTATTGGCAATTGCGGGTGTGTTTTCGTCACTTTTTTTGTTTATAGTAACAAAAACTTTTAATGATTTTAGAGATTTTCTTTCGGATTATGGTATTTATTGGGTTTATGGGATTTTCTCACTCTTAGGCTGCTTGTTTTGCTGGATTTGTTTACCAGAAACTAAAGGTAAATCTATAAATGAAATACAACAATCTTTCAAAAACTTTGACATTAATCCTATAAATGATACAGATGCTAGTAATGACAGTATCAGTTAATATGGATATGTAAATGTTGAATTTTAGATAGTCATTGTTGAATTCTAATTATAACACCAGTTAAGTGTTTGAGTTTAATAAATCATTTTAAGTATTTCGTCTCTCTTTGTTACGCTATTTACAAGTTAGAGTATTTGATTTAATCAGATAGAACTAAAATTTTATTAATAAATTAAATATATCAACAGAGGGCATATTGTTAAAAAGAACAATGTTTTTACATTGAATTACATCATATTTTACGAAATAATATGGATGTCTAAGTTTTGGATGTGTAATGGCCGTTATGAGATAATATGGTTACAAAAATATCTTATTTTGCTAATGAATCGTATATCTTATACACAGTAAAAAAAATTTCGCGTATCTGAACACCAAAAATTGTGTCAACTACTTTACACCAAATGGTTTTCCACAAAGTTTTCAACTGCACCGAAACTCAAGGATGTTCCTGATGCTGTGCAATACTCAGAATCTTAATTTACACTTTTTGGTGTAAAGTAGCCGCCACTAACCACCATGTTTGTTGTAAATCAACCATACGCGTGGCAGAGAGAATATTAAGACGAATTCGAACTAAGTTTAACACAGCAGGAGGGGATAGAAATTAGGCATTAAAGAATTATTTAATTCAGTTTACAGTTACCACTAGTCACCATGTTTGTCATTTAATAACACTTAAATTTATAACAGTAAGAGGTGATACACATAAGAATCAATAAATTTATTTTTACGAGACAATATATATACTAAAAATCAGTAATTTAAATTCCAAACATGCACCAAATCATCAAATTAAATGAGTTTGTAAATCAACCATACGTCTAGCAGAGAGAATATTAAGACGAATTCGAACTAAGCTTAACACAGCAGGAGGGGATAGAAGTTATGCATTATGAAATTATTTAATTCAGTTTACAGAAACACCAAAATAAAAATATAAATATAAATTTAAACAACTACAAATACATATACATATTTTAGCGGAGAATTTCAGTTTCTGCAGGTGAAAAGCAACATTGAAAACAGTAAACAATATTACAAAGGAAATCATAACGCGCAACATGGAAGTTTCCGATAACAAAAATATTTAATGTATGGTATGAAGGTAGGGCCTGATTTACGCATCTCGGAACCCTGGATACAAAGCCACTTGGAGGCCCTCTAAAAGAGTCGACAAGATTCAGTTAACATGCTTGGTTTTTCATCATAACATCGAAACATCATAACATCGAAAGATGATTTTTTACTCAACAGCAAATTGAAACTATCTAAAGCCTTATTTAAAATACTAATTCCTTATTTTCATATGGAAACTCAAAATTCAATTTAACTTAACGATGAAAAAATATTAAAATTTAATTGATAGATTAAGAATTGTTGGCGAGAATGAGGAATTTTAATTTTGAACCCCTTTTTGTTAATTTTACTTTCGGTTCATTTAACCATGTCTCTGAAAGCTTTAAAGTAGATTAAAAAAATTTGCTCACAATTGTAAAATTCGTTTTGTCAAGGATAGTTCCCTGCAAAAATAATTTTAAAACTTTTTATCATTATATTTAATGAAAAAGCAATTCTTCAAAAGCCATTTGTAGGTCAGAAGAGTCAGATTTTAAGGTCCAACAATTTTGTAACCAGCGGCATGATTGTTGCAATGTGGACAGCACTGTGCACACACAGGCCCCTATATACTCCCCAGAAAAGTTGTACCCATGGATCTGAAGCTGGGTGAGCTTCAAGCCTCCACCGGGGATAGACCCCCAGTACTTCACATTGGCTATTCAGCGCCTTAACCACTGAGCCTTGGCACTGAGCTATCTTAGCTCATCTTATTTAATAAGGGCTCAAGATATTCTTAATTGTCTACAAACTTTTACACCTTTTTTAAGTATATATATNAAGAAATATTTGTTACTAATTGCGCAAAAATGAGACTCGATTGATTATTATGACTATTATTTAAGCTGTAACTTATTATAAAATTAATTATGTTAAACAAAATGGAATTTAAATGAAATACCTATAATTCAAATTGCACACAAAAATATACGTATATATATATATATATAATTTGAATGAAATCGGTTAAATAATTTCTTAGCTATGAAATTTCAAAAAAAAAAAAATTAAAAAAAATACATATTTAAAAATTCTATTTTCTAAAAATATTCATCCAATTTCGTTAAAATTTTGTATTTGGCATTTAAACTTATTTAGTTTAAAACGGTGCAGAAAATTGTTTGCCTTAAAATTAAATATTTTTCACACCCTTATGAAATAAAATAATAAATATAATAAAAAAACTATTAAAATTATTTTTACTTGGAATTTTCTTCGAATAAACGAGTTTCATAATTAGGTGCTAAGTGTTTTAGTTTTATAGCCTCAATTCTTGAGATATAGCAAAATACGTAAAATGCGAAATTAACATTAAGGGACACGAACTATCGACCACTCTCCTGACTAAATTATTGGAACCATATTTTTCAGATTAAGAATATTCCTCAAGTTTTGATACTCAAAAATTCAAATCAGTCGTAAAAAAAGGTATGTTTATTCAGAGAAAGTGCGTTTTTGTGTCTAATTCTGTAGCATAATTATTAGTAAGCATGAACTGATTAACATATTTGGGATCAATCCTTCAAACCATTGCGATCGACATTTAGTTTGTGAGAATCAAAACTGAATATTGACTTTACGTTGCTTCAAAATATATGGTTTCAGACGCGCATCAAAGCATTATTCTTCGGCACAGATTAAACGAAATTATGAATGAAATCTTATATCATTTTTAAAATACCAAAGATTACTTGTTAACTTTTCCTTATTGTTTTACTATTAATAGGAATCTTAAGTCTATTAAAGTTAATTATAATGAAACATTGAGGCATTGGTTCACATACTTAAGAAAATAAAACGTTGTTACATCAATACAATAATAGTAAATAGCAAATTGAAACAAGATAAATCTTTTCGGAAAAACGTTAGAAGTAATACAGTTATTTCTGTGCTACAAGTTAGAATGCATACAAACAAATTTATAAAATAATAGTTTATAACAGACAGCAATAGAATGTTACGATAAATTTGAATAAGGCACAATCGACAAAACAGAAACAAAAGAGGAAAGAAATAAAATACTATAAAATTATTTCATGTAATTTACAGATATTATTTAAAATTATATTTACTCGTATTACACATTTAGAAATATGCATACCTTATTATGTAGAATAGAATAGATTTGTTTAAGTAACGATGTCTTTCAACTCGCGACAAACTTCAACCTTTTCGTGCTTGATTAAAACATCCAACGCAAACTTGGCAGCTGATGATTTAAATTTTCGCCAACATTGGAGTTTTCGGAGGTGAAAATATTTCAAAATAATCTAGGAAAGGTATTAATGAACGTATTTTCGATGTTAAGTATTCCTCATTGATGTTTGGATATAACTACACTACTTAAAGTGTATATGAAAGCTCAGTTTGATGTTAACTAGAAATAAAGTGTTTGGTCACATGGAATCTTTAGTTGTTCAACACATAACTCACACCTCACACACATTACACCTCAGTTTTTACAGTGTATTTGAAAGTTCGATTTGATGTTACTTTGAAAGAAAGTGTTCCTTCATATAACTTATAGGGTTTTTCAACAATAAATTTGGAGAAATATTGAGCCACAGTTTTCACAGTGCACAATGCGCAAAAATAAATAAATAAACGGATTACCCTGAATAACTTTTGATTTAATGATCGAATCTTCAAGTTCTATGACTCCATCTTAATGATTCGAGGGGGTGACCTCAAATATGCTAATTAATTAGCCCAGACGATATTGTAAGTTACAAAATCAGATCCAAAAACGTATTTTCTCTGAATAAAAATACTTTTTCTCGACGGATTCAGACTTCTGTTCCCCAAAATATAGGGGGTAGCCGCAATCTGGGAAATATGGTCCGAATAGTTTGGTCAAGAGAGCGATCCGAAGTTCTGACCACCTAATATTAATTTTATTTTCTTGCGTATTTCGTCATATCTCTAGAAGTTTTTATGCAAATTGAAAAATTTTTGCACACAATTATAAAATTCATTTATAATGCATTCGTTTATCATGTATTCGTTTATTATTTATTTTTTTGTTTAAATATGGTCAGAAAATTTTTTTGAATTGTAAGGCATAAAAATTTTCATAGTACTTTATATCCTCTTTTTTTAAATGACAAAATACAAAATTTGAACGAAATCTTAATAATTTCTGAGTAAACAAATTTCAAAGACGTCGTATTTTTACATTTTTATTTCTCAAGAACTATTCGACCAATTCTCTTTAAGTTTTTGGATTTCATGATATAAAATTACAATAGTTAAAATGGTGACAAAATGTGCATGCCTTGCATTTCGAAATATTTGCGACTATTAATAGGTTAAATAGTAAAAAGAAAAAATAATTATAAAAGCAACTTTTACGAGGAATTATTTTAGGATAGACAAATTTTATAAATGCGTGCATAACAGCTTTAACTCGCTTCATTAGTTATGAAAATATGGCAAAATACGCAAAAATAGGTTCAAAATTTCGATCACTCTCCTGCCTAAACTAATGGGACCACATTGAGAAAAATAGTATGGTTAAAACTACTAGAATATGGTAAAATTTACAATGTTTCTGTCTCCATGGGAACAGTAAATGCTCGGAAATTTTACCGAAACGCTTTGAGAATAATTTTAGAAAATTAACATGAAATATGGATTTATAATTTGTTATAAATTTTGGTAAATGTGGTAAAATTTTGTAATTTTATCATGATACCTTAGAGCGTGAGATATAAACCATTTGTTCGGTAAAATTTACTTTCAGTTTTTTTTTTTTTTTTTTACTAAATGAGTGGCAGTAAGAATTATCATTTTGGAAATCAGAATTTCTGGTAAACCGTTACCACATGAAAGGAAAAATGACCAAATAAATGATTTAAATAACGTATGTTTAGGTTTGATTAGCCAAATTATGTTTTTTTATTATTATTATTATTTTCAGCAGAAGTGTTATTAATATACAGTTCGTTAATTATATCAGAATTTTTTTCTCCGTGCATATTTTCCTAATTGCGGATTACCCCCCCCACCCCCCAATTTTGAGGGACAAGAATTCAAATTAGTTGGGGGAAAAAAGGCATGTTTATTCAGAGAAGGCGCGTTTTTCTGTCTGATTCTTCTTCTTTTAGCAAAATTAAAATTAGGCAATCAAATCATTGATTCATAGTATATGAAAATTCGATCATTGGATTAAAAGTTATTATGGGCATTCGCTTTTACTGCACGTGCTTAGGAAATATTTTTAATTTTATATCAAAACCAGAATATTTGTACAATATAACATGTAGACAATGAGTCCAATTTTCTTTAGGTAATACAAGTTGTACTAATAAATTAGTTTTGTTAATCATAATTTTTTCGGAAAATGAAAATAAATAATGATAGTGAACAATGGCTACAGTATTTTTCCTTACACCTATTTTCTGCATAAACTATAGCGCGTATAAAGAAAATATATTGAATCAATATCTCATCAAATTAAAACCTTTATTCCGGACTTTGTCAAATGTTAAATATCAAATATTCATAAAACAGAAAAATATTTTTCAAATTTATTTAAAAATGATGATCTCTAATTTTTGATATTTCGTTAAATTATTGCTAAAAACTAAATTATTATAATAACTTGTATAGTATCTTTGAAATATCGCATCTCAGAATTGGTGATTTTTTTCTTTTTCCGCGAGCACTGTGCGAGACAGATGCGGAATTCGCATCGGCCAGCCATCGCTGGGATTCAAACGCGATTCACCTCATTGGAAGGCGATTTTTAAGAGATTTTTTTTTTTTTTTTTTTTTTGAATCTCGATATTTTTACCAAACGTGATATACATTGCAAAACGTAATAAGTGATAACACAATATTATTATAAAACGCGAAATGAGAATGTGGGGTTTTTTAAACTCTTTGTGAACTTAGTTTTTAATTTTTCGTTACTTAAAAAATTGTTTTGAGATTTAACAATCTCTAATAATTCATTAAATATAAATGTCCTAAACTTAAAAATATACTGAATAGAATCCCAACTGAATGTTGGTTCTTATTTTGAGCAATAATGAGTTTTTGTTTTATTTCAAATCATTTTAAAACCCATACAATTTCTTTACTTAAAATATTTAATATGCATTAATGTTGCTCAATAAAATATATATTTTTAATTCCTTACTTGAATTCAAAAACATTTCAATTAATTTATTTTAAAATGCACTTTTGTGTTACGCGCAAATAAGTTACTGTGTTGGCTGATAAGAAAGAAAGAAAAAATAATTAGTTTAAAGAATTAAAATAAAATAAAAGAATTATAAGTATTTAAAAGAATTTAACTTCATGCAAATATGTTATTAGTTGACTGAGAAAAAGTATTGTGTCTGAAACACTGATGTTACATAAAAATTATCATAATTGCCATGAACATGTCTAAATGCTTGGGCACGCAACCTATCATTCAAAGAGGTTGCGCATCCCTACATGAATTACAATAAAAATATTTTTTCTATTTTGTATTTTAATTTACTTCTCAAATAAAAATAACTCTTAAATAAACTTTAATATAGTTAGTATAAGAAAGTGAGTTATTTTCTCATATTTTTAAGATTACTTTCCTTTCAATGTAGCGAGTAGGTAAGTGTATATAATGCTCCAATTTAGTACTTTTACTTAATTCTGCCTTTGCATTACAATTATTAATTCCTCATTAATTAATATTAAAATAATTTAAATTAAAACACATGAATTAATATAAATTGAAATAAAATGACTGATAATAAATATCCGAATGCCTCGTCATTGTATTCGTTTCATATTATTATTATAAAAAATTTGTGTTAAGTCCTCATAGGGAGTATTTTTAAATCTTGCAGGGAGCACACCTAAATCTATGTACACCACTGATTCCAGCATTAACTTTTATAACATTATTTACCTTAGTATAGCAAGAGGGGACAGTGATTAATTTATATGATTTTTTGACTATCTTCTATCTATCTATTCTTTTATTTATAAGCTTAACATACCTTATTGAAAAAATAATTTTTTCTTAGCATAATAATATTCTCATTAATAATTACTGACATAGAAGTATAGTGCATTTTTTTTCGTATGATTTAAAACTTTTCGTATCTTTCACTTAACTTAAATCTATATAACATGCTTTTTATTAATATTTAATGATCATTTTACTTGATTAACCTTTCAGCAACTGTGCCCTTCATACTAAATAAATCAAATATGATTTTTAAGTGAATAAATAATAAAATTATAATTTGCTAGGGTTAATAATTACAATTATTTTAATTAGTTAATACTAAGAGAGAGTTAACAGAATTAGTAATACAAATTAAAAATTATTCTTTGTAATGTATTTCTCATATATGCGCTTCTTAGAAGGTAAAGTTTCTAGAAGGTTTGTTTTCTCGTATATGTCTGATGGGATTTATTACTCTTTTCTCAAAACTTGACCCATCTCCTCCAAATCTTCACGCCTGACTTTTACCCCTCCCTTTTTCCGGGGGGGGGGGTCACTTTATAACTAATGAAATGACTAATGAAAAAATGAGCTAGTTTCGATAGCACAGTTATCTTAAAAAACGGTGCTAATTTCGCTATTCATACTTAGAAAATTTATTAGAAATTTTAAACTTTTTCAAACGAGGTAAATGTTTTTTTCTTTGGTCTTTTTTTAATAGAGCTTATAAATATCCGATTTAAAAAAATTTAATATGTAGCTGCAAATTATTGAATTACACTTTTGTTAATCCATATATGGACTAACAAAAGTGCAATTCCTTATTTATATGCAACAGGAAATAATTAATTTTATAGTTAATAATAACAAATTTCTACTGTCATTTTGGGGTGAGATATTTTTCTTTTTTTTACCCTTCTATTTTTGGCGGTATTCCCTAGACTTAAACATTTATCAGGAAGGGTGCCAAGATGTTTTCGTTGACATTGCATTTAATTTGCACTAGGCCAAGACGTAATTTAAATAGTGACGTGATTTCATGTCGTTAGTCTGATTCATTATATTATTTTTAGCAAGTTCCTTAAGCACCACAAAAGTATTTTACTCATAATAATAGTAATGAAACAAATTGCAATAAAATATGTTCTGAAATTATTTTAAATTTTTTCAATGCGCTTTTTAATTTATGATATGGGTTCCAGGATCTCCCCTTCAAGGAGACCCACCATAGTAACTGGGGCCCAGGAAGCGATTACAGTATCAAGTCTACGGCCTGTCCGACCCTGTTTGGCACAATATACCTATTTCTTGGAGAGAAAAAAGAAGTTCAATGTAATTCTTTAATTTATTAATGTAAGTCAACGACACTAGATGGCAACACTACAGAAATATTTTGCTAAGTTTTAAATCGCTTGATTTTGGAATTTATCAAACCTAAAAATACTAATCTTTCCTTGCAATAATATTTTACAGTCAGAAAGGGAAAATGTTCATATTTTTTTCACTTATTCGTTTCTTAGACAAAGTGTTCTTTTTTTCTTTTTCTTTTTTACTAAAATAAATACTTAAAAAATCTTTCCTAATACAAAAAATGATAAGCGTTTGAATTATACCTCGGTTCATTTAATTCATAGATAATTATTTATTGATGCAGCTCATCTCCAGAATATTAAAAAAATAATAATAAATACTGTTCATCAAAAGATCTGTCTATCTAACTTATAAAATAATTACTTGCAAAAGATAACTTACTAACAAAAGAATTATCAGTGGCGCAGCGAAAGTCACTGTTGAAATCGTGATTTTGAGTTGAGTTCAAAGTTTTAACATTGCGAGTGTGGAATTTATTATAAACAACTGTATTTCTATTGTAAATATGAGCTAATACATCACCGGCAATTAAATAATCTAAACTAGAATAAATTTAAGAGAATATTCAAAAATTTTGATCGTGTTGGATAGGTAAAAGTGTTCTTTTTTGTTACGGCACTTTAAAAATTTGATAGTTCGAAGTTAAAATCGTCATTTTATATTTCATAACCGGCGTTGAGCAGCCGACCCAATCCTGAGTTTACAACTATCAATATTCACTTCGCAGCCATGTAATTTTGAATTTAACACAGGAAACTCCATAACTTAGGAAAGACAAGGAAACTCCTGCCTCAAGCATTGCGACTGATGATGACTTTTTGATGGTGCTAAGCCACATTTACGATACATGAAGAGAAAAACTACGAAAACCTTCCACTGTTCACCTGACGGCAAAAGAATCCTAACCTATGATTCCTCTACCACTGTGGATATTTTACGTCAACACTGTGGTCGTGTGTACACCGGTATATACGCGAATTCGTATCAACCAGCCAACGCTTGGATTCGAATTTATTTCACCTAATTGGGAGGCGAGAGCTCTTTCCCCAGAGCCACCACGACTCTAATATTATCATTTGATAACAAACGTATTTTGGCTCAGTAGTAAATGAGATGTTATTGCAAAAATCTTGGTTCAAACCCGGCTGGTGGCTTAAAGCCCTTCCCCCCCACCCCCACCTACAAACCGATGTGCACCAATTTATATAGGAAGTATAGACGGCTAGAGCACAGGGGTGACTACTTGCCACAATCATACTGTTTTTCACGAAATTGGACAGCCCTACCCTCTATGATCCCCTGGACCTCATGGGAGAGAGCGTTAGCCTTCCAATGAGGCGAACCGGGTTCGAATCCCAGTCGACACGAATTCCGCATCCGGCTTGCACCGACCACAGTGTTGATGTGAAATATCCTCAGTGGTAGACGGATCATGGGTTAGAGTGCCCTTGCCATCAGGCTAACCGTGGGAGATTCTTGTGGTCTTCCTCTCCATGTAAAGCAAATGGGGTTAGCTCCATCAAAAAGTCCTCCACGAAGGCAAATTTCTCCCAATATTCAATCCAGGAGTTCCCTTGTCTTCTGGATTGGGTTCAAAATGACAAGGCTACGGAGTTGAACATTAGTAGTCGTAAACCCATGAAATTGGGTCGGCTGTTCAACGACGGTTATAAAAAAAATAGAAGAAAAATTATATTTGTTAATTGAATTACATTTTAGGCATTTCTGTGTAACCTAAGACAATTGTATTCTTTTGATTGTTTTCATAGGTTCTTTAAATTTAATTTGAACAACAATGTATTATGTCTTAAAATTTTAGAGCAGAAACATTAGATTAGTTATAAAATGTTTAGACAAATCATTTTGCACTATTAGAATCGATTTTTACAATAAATAAAATTTGAGAAGCATTCATTTTTATTCCCCATACAATGAAAGTTATAAAATAGAAATGAATGTCATAAATTTTATAAATTCAGGCCTTAGCTAGTTAATCGGTAATAGAGAGTTGATGCGGCATTTCAACGAGGGATATATCTTCTAAGGTTTATAATAGTTAAATAGCAATTAGAGATATTTCAGAATTAATAAGAAGATTTATATTGTCTCTAGAAATGTATGGACAATTTATGTTTAAAAAATATTTTATTGTAATAAATATTTTATTTTATCATATGAAAATATATTTTATTTTATCATATGAAAATATAATTTATTTATAAAAAAATCTTGGGGAAAAAAAACGGATACATTTTTTTTTTGACGAGCATAAGTAGCATTACAAGTACTTAGCATTATGAAATCATTCAATCACTCTTTTTTATCTACTTAACTAAACTAGATTTGATTACACTAGTCAAATCAATAGTTTCAAAGTTGTAATATGGAACTAAAATATTTGTTTCCATGTAGAGACTAACTATAGTCGCAGTATGGAAATATGGAACGTAACATTTTGCGATATTGAACTAAATTATAGTTGTAATATGGAATATAACATTTCGCGTTTCCAACAAGCTTAACCGATACATTCACGCATACTTAATTAATAAACGCTCTTCTTGTGTTAAATTAAAAATTTATTTCGAGTTTTTTGTTGCTTCTAAAGCTTCGATTGAACCTCGTGCGAATACTTGAATGCGTCTTTTAAATATATATATATATATATATATATATATATATATATCATCTTAATTTTAGAAGCAAATAGAAAAGCGAAGTTTTGAAATAATTTAAATGTTTTTAATCACCTTCTACTTTTTGGCTTATGTTAAAACATGATTTCAAAATTTTCGTATAGAAATTTATCATTCCACCTTTCTAAGGGAACTACATTTTATTAATCTTCAGTAATTAATTCAAATCTGCATTTTCTTTGCTATTGTATCTAAATTGAATAAAAATTATTAACCAAAGGTAACGAAACTAGTTTGTAGANTATATATATATATATATACGTGATGCGTGCGTTATGTTCCTATATTATACATCTTAACGTGAGTAAGCAAATCCTTTTTGAAAATTTTTAGCACTTATTTCTTTAAACATCTTGGTATTTTTGAAAAAAATGCCACTCACTTTGTAATTTGAAATAAGTTTCAAATGGATTCCTTATTTCCAAAAACTATAAAAAATTCAATTCACAAAGTGTCCTCCAATAGGTTAACTAAAAATATGCTCTTAACGTAGTATTATTGTATGGAGTAAACAAATCCTTCTTAAAAATTTTAAGTAATTATTTCTTGAAACACATGGTTATTTTTGAAGGAATTGACGCTCACTTTATAAGCTGAAAAAAGTTTCAAATGAATTTCTCATTGCAAATTTTTTTTAAAAATTCGCAAAATGCACCCCATTATGTTAACTATATACATGTTCTTTACATAACATGGTTTGGAATAAACTAATGCCTCTTAAAAATTTTGAGTATTTAGTTTTCAAAACTATGGATATTTTTGAAAAATTTGACATTTACTTCTTTTTATTTAAAACAAGTTTTAAATGAATTTCTCAAAAAATTATAAAAAATTCGCTAAGTGTCCTCCATTATGCTATCGATAAATATGCTCATACAGTGAGCAAACAAAACCTTCTTAAAAATTTTGAGTAGTTATTTCTTGAAGCATACCGGTATTTTTGAAAAAAAATGAGACTTATTTTGAAATCTCAAATAAATTTCAAGTGAATTACTCATTGCAAAAGGTTATAAGACACTCACTAAGTGTCCTCCATTATGTTAACCATATATGCTCTTAACGTGGCATGGTTTAAATGGTGGCATGGTCAAGAAAGCGCCTAATATTTAAAAAAAACACCCATAGAGGTGAAGAAATAAATACCCAAAATTTTTAAGAAGCATTTGTTTAGTCCAAACCATGCTACGTAAAGTGCATATATACATAGTTTTAAGAAAAGTGGAGGACAATTTGCGAATTTTTTTTAATTTTTTGCCATGAGGAATTCTTTTAAAACTTTTTTCAGATAAAAAAGTGAGAGTCAAATTTTTCAAAAATACCCCCTGATGTGAAGAAATATGTATTCAAAATTTTTAAGAAGCAGTTTTCAGTTCAAACAATGCTACGTTAAGAGCATGTATAGAATTAACATGATAGAGGACACTTGGTGAAATTTTTTATATTTTCTTGAAATGAGTAATTCATTTGAAGCTTGCATTAGATAAAAAGTGTCAAATTTTTCAACATAATGAAGGTTAAATTGCGAATTTTTTACAATTTTTTGCAATGAGGAATGAGGAACTCCTTTGAAACCTTTTTCAGATTACAAAGTAAGCGTTAAATTTTTCAAAAATACTCATACAGATGAAAAAATAAATACTCAAAATTTTTAAGAATCATATGTTCAGTCCAAACCACGCTACGTTAGGAGCATTAACATAGTTAACAAAATGAAGGATATATTGCGATTTTTTTATAATTTTTTGAAGTGAGGAAATCTATTGAAACTAGTTCCATATTACAAAGTAAGCGTCAATTTTTCCAAAAATACCAGTATGTTTCAAGAAATAAGTAATCAAAAGTTTTAAGAAGGATTTGTTTACTCCAAACAATGGTGTGTTAAGAGCATATGTATAATTGACGAAAAGGAGGACAATTCGTGAATTTCTTATACTTTTTTGCAATGAGGAAGTCATTTGAAACTTGATTAAGTTTTAATATGAGTGTCAATTCTTTCAAAAATTAAGAGCTCAAAATTTTTAATGTATTAAAATTTTGAAAAGCAATTTTTTGTCCAAGCAATGCTACGTTTAGAGCATAGATATAAAAATAAAAGAGGACATTTCGCGAATTTTTAGTAACTTTTTCCGATGAGAAATTCCTATGAAACTTGTTTAAGATCACAAAGTAAGAGTCAAATTTTTCACAAATACCCGTAGATGTAAGAAAATAAACACTAAAAATTTTTTAAGAAGCATTTTTTTAGTTTAAATCATGCGACGTTAAGACCATATATATGGTTAACATAATTGAGGACACTTAACGAATTTTTATAATTATTTGCAATGAAGAATTCATTTCAAACTTGTTTCAGATTAAAAAGTTAGCGTCAAATTTTTAAATAGTCTTTATCTATTAAATTATCGTATTGAAGCATTTGTTGTTTAGTCCAAACCATGCTTTGTAAAGAGCCATGCTGAGTAATCTCCGTGTGTTTCAAATTTTAGTCCATGTTGAACTTCCAAAATAAACCACTGAAAACTTGATAGCACTCTACTATGTTTAAATTTAAAGGTAGCATGATTCAATTTATCATTATATAAAGGTTTCAGCAAACTTGCTCGTATTATGGTTCATGGCATCAATATTATGATTTAATGTTGAATCGATGTTTCTAAGAGCATCATTTGTACAGAATGAAATCAAAAATTGTTTAACAGACAATATACAATACATAAAAGGAAAATGTGCAGAAACAATGAGAAATCTCAAATGGAATTTTCTTCACAGAGTCTTATTTTTGTCTTGTTTATCTTTTTATAATGGAAAAATAATAACTATTTGTTAAGATTATCTAAAAACTACTTAATTTACTAGCCGAAATTGCCTACATCAATGCTAAATTATTACTTTTGTGAACTGTAACTCAGATTCCTGACTTGATTATTTACATAATTACGTACTCAAAAATACTGCTAAAATTAACTTTAGTAAATCCACTGTAGTCTAAACTACGACTTAGTATTGGTTTATTATGCGCTAAGGTTTAATAGAATATATAGCTTCATGAATTATCGAGGTAATCTAGGTATTTAGAATTTAGGATGAAAATGGTAAAATTTACCGTGTTTCTGGCTTTATGGGAACACCAAAAGGGTAGGTAACTTTTACTGAAATGCTTTGGTAAAATTAACGATAAAATATGGTTTTATAATATGTGGTAAAATTTGGTAAATGTGGTAAAATTTGGTAAATTTTGTCATCTAGAGCATGGTATAAAAACCATTTATTCGGTTAAATTTACTTTTTATTAATTAAATTTATCAGTTTTGTATTTTTTACTAAATGTGTGTTAAAAAGAGCTATAACTTTGAAACCTAGAAACCATAAGTTTCAGTTTTATATGGTAATGGTTTACCAGAACGGTAAACCGTTACGATATGAACGGAAAAATTACGAAAGGAATGAATTAAATGCAATTTATTTTTATTTTGTTAACCATTTTTTTTTAGAAATGTCACTACCATACAGTATGGTAACTTTACCAGCATTTTTTTCTCCGTGTTGATTTTATGCACATAAGTCACCCATGACCTATTGATGTGGTGTGTATTATCAAAAACCAAACGAGGTGTTACCATGCTTTCTGATTCAGATAAAATTAGATAGTATTTTTATCGTGTTAAGTGTGGTTTATTTTTTAGCTGGAATACACTATTACTAATTTTGGTTCTCGTTGAACTCGCAATTTAAGCAATCTTGAAACTTAATTACACGTTCTTATGCTTAAATTGAAAGGAAACATGATTCAGTTTAACATTTTACGAGGGTTCCAGCAATATTGCTCGTATTATAGTTCAAGGTACCAATACTGTGGTTCAAAGGGAATCGATATTTCTTAGAGTATCATTTGCAGGGCTGGAAAAACCTCAGAAATTTCACCCGTCCCCGAGGACCACTTGTCCAACAATGTACCCGTCCTCCTTTAAAACTAACCCGTAGCTTCTAAATAAATAAAAACATAATTTTCTATTATTTATTACAAAATTTATATAAATTACTCAAATAATTAGTAGTTACTAGGATTACAAATTCTAGGATTACATTATACAGTAATAAAAGAAATACTAGGTTGCTAATAGTAACCTAGCATTTCTTTCATGAAATGATTTACTTCTTTTATGAAATAATTTAAATGACAAAAGTCAAATTATCTGGAATGTCAATTTATTCGAGAGTACTGCGTCTTTTAAATGAATTAAATATACCGTTGCCAGCTCCACAATCAAGGCAATGATTTACAGAGGTTTCTGCTCAGAAATCTGAAAGGGGTTTTCCCTTAGGTACATGTTCATAACTGCATTTAACGCTTCTTGTTTCAGACCAGTACGTAAAATGTTTTTTTTTTAAGCCCCTTTTGACCGCTGCAGTACTCCCAGACAGAGAAAACATCAATTCCACCATACGCAGAATGTTGCTGTATTTCTAGATTAGAGATTCATTTTAAAAGTAAGGCGCTAGACTCTTGTAAGATAACAAACATTTAAAATATATCACGACCATTAACGGGAAAATGGCCGTCCGCGCGGACGACGGATTCGAGAAATTCGTTGTCCGCTGGGAATTTTTGACCGCCGAGGACGGGCGGACGGGCTGTTTTTCGAGCCCTGATCATTTGTATCGAACGAAATCAAAAATTATTTCAACAACTAAAATGAAATACATGTTTAAATAAAAGGAAAATGTGTCAAATCTAAAAAAGAAAATTCTTCATAAAGTCTATTTTTTTCTACGTTTATCTTTTTATAATATAATAAGCATTAATAACAACTATTTGAGAAGATTATCTTAAAACTACTTAATTTACTCGCCGAAATTGCCTATTTCAATCCTAAATTGTCACTTTCGTGGGCTATAATTCAGACACCTGACTTGATTAATTGCATATTTACGTACGCAAAAATACTGTTAAAATAAACTCTCGAATGACGTAGTCTAAATCTACGATCAGTTTTTGATTTATTATGCCCTAAGGTTAAAAAGAAAGGCAAAAAAGAAATGGGAGAAGATATATCTAACTTCATGAATTATCGAGCTAATACAGTGTTCTAACCCGGATATTTAGGTTGAAGGGATTTTTCATCAACTAACAGATTTAATAACTTTATCAGCAAATTAAACAAACATTGCTTCCAGCCCTGTACAATTTGTTCTTCAAACATGCTTGGTTACGCCCCTTAGGGACTGATTACAAATTTCAAAACTTGTCTTATCAGGTTAAGAGTAAAAATCACTGTTTTAAAAATAATTGGCCTACAGAATTAGGAATAATTACTAGGGTACTTAAAATTATTTTTATTGCTTAATGGCTTACAAGTTTGAATAAATTCCTAATTCATTTTCTTCTAACTTTAAAACCTATAAGGAAATTAATTAATATTTTCTGACAAATAAGTCGTTTAAAAAATCCGAAGCAATGGTGTGTTTATAATTTTCCCGAATTGTTTATTTCTTATTTACATTATATTTTAATTACATTAGGCATTTTTTTCTTCTTTAATCTTCTCTTAATCTACTTATTGTAGAAACCATTAATGATATGGGATTATTATGCGCAAAATTATTTTATATAAATCACTATTGCATAAATTACAATAGTGATTTACGCATAAAATGAGTGAATAACATCGTAAGCGGGTGTCAAGAAAATCTGAAAGCATTTATTTCCCCTGCATAAAACTTGTTCTTTTTAAGATCAAAATGTTTAGAATTAGAGTTTTAAAATATTTTTGGAGCTCTACAAAAAGTATGATGTAGTTACATTCGCTATTTATTATTTGCAAAGGTAGTATAGTTACTCAATTTTTCAGCTTCTAATTAGATAATTTTCATCAATTGTTTCCGTGCAATCGAAAGTAGTATTTAAATGAGAGTTCTTTTCTGGTTAATAAACTACTATTGTAATCTCAGAAATCATTTTAAGCTTACCAATTTCGTTAAAAAATAAACTTTGTAGCTCTGCTAAAACAAGGTTGTGCCGTGAGTAGTAGGGTAATTCCGGCAAAATAAACGTAGCATCAAAATTAAATATTTGCATAATGCTGAATATTTTTTCTGATTATACAACTGGGACTATCTATTTTAACAATATAAGGAGTTAAATTTTAAATAACTCCTCACAGATATTTTATCTGATAACATGGAATACACAGTAAGAATTCCGGATCAAATTACGTTAAAAAGTACGAACACTTAGGATGCCGGTACTTTTTACCATAAAATCCATTTTTATTGGAACATGTTGCGAAACAAAGAATTTAATATATCATAATTTTTACTGTAATAATTACTATAAAGTCATCGAACGGTACAGTAAAAATTACGGCATAATATTTTTCGGTAGAAATTGATTGTGCCGATTTTTATACCGTAGTTTGATCCGAAATTTTTCTAGTGTGCAGTAATAAGTTTACTTTATTAATAAAAGCTATTAGTTTTATTTCTTTAACAAAAGTTGTTATCCAAATGAAAGTAAAAGTAAAATGAAAGTTATTTTAATACGATGCATCTTGTGCAAAGTTATTTACCACATAATTTTCAATTTTCCTGCATTAGGACGTTTATGAAATTTAGAAATATCTGCCAGTTACTAAGCCGTTAAATTGGTTGCAATTGCTGTTATTCTTTGCTCTAGCAATATTTCGTGACTAAATTGCTGTAAGTGATAGCTAATTAGTTCTTTTTGTTGTCAGATCTCGTTCAATTTTATTTAAAATTAATCCTAATTTCGAAAGGATATCTTATTAAATCAATATATCTTTTCATATGTTGCATCAATATAACTGCAATAATGTAAGTTCCAATGCATTTTTTTTTCAAAAAAATTAAATTTTTCAAGTATTTTAAAATTGCAATTTTTACTAGTGTTTTAAGCGAAACAAAGAATAAAGTAACTGTGATGAAAAACTTTTAAAAAATGTATATTTTGTGAAGTATGTTACAAAATACTTATTATTTTGTTTAGTGAATTGCAGACAGATTTATACATGGAATTGACCAATAAATAAATACTTAACCAAAAATAAGTACTTATTATTTTGTTAAATTATTAAATATTTATTGTTCTATAAAATTAAAATTTTACTTAAGATATGATCATTAAAGTTTTAAAAAGTTCGAAACAATTGAGTCAATTGATCGTTCATGTATATTGAGATCAATATTTACAATTAATGAAACTATTATTTCTCTTCATTACAGAGTATTCAAAAAAATCTAAGCATAAATCAATATTATTTCGAGTATCAAGAGCGTTTTTCAATGTTAATAATATTTTAAATTTTTACAGTTTTAAATTTTAACTGTTTCATGAAACCATACATTTATGTATAAGATTACCTGATGCTTTTGTATTGATTGCGTTAGTATTATAATTTATTTCAGTAAAAATTTATTTTCTGTGGATAATATTCACTGCTATCGATTGCTTTGTACTATAGATATTTCAAAAGTTGTAGAATGTCTTTATTTCATTTTAAATTGAAAGGGACGATATTGTACAAAATGCACACTAGTGAATAGCCCCTTTTGCAGAATT
This sequence comes from Parasteatoda tepidariorum, assembly GCF_043381705.1. Taxonomy (NCBI): domain Eukaryota; kingdom Metazoa; phylum Arthropoda; class Arachnida; order Araneae; family Theridiidae; genus Parasteatoda; species Parasteatoda tepidariorum. The sequence goes on along the minus strand of NC_092214.1, from coordinate 46,420,946 downwards.
TACAGATGCCAGTTAAGATTACGCTTTCTCTTCAACCAAAAAGTGGGGTTGATGGGCTGGGGGGTGAAAACATTTTTCAATACAGAAGGATTTATTTCCTAAGGTTTTATCACTCGTCAATCTCGACTCTATCACACTCAATCGGGATGAAAATTTCTGCTTCTATGTAAAATCATTCTATCGCTTAGTCTTGAGCTGGTTTCGTCTTTAATTGATTTTGATTTTATTTTTCAAAATTAAGTGCAAAGTAAACAGTTAAAGAAGAGCTTTTATTGTTAGAAAGTGTAATTTATTTTGTTTAAGCCTAATCTTGGAATTTGATGTGGAATTTTTTGTTTCAGTTTTGAGAGAGTTACATGGTTACATGCCATCGCTTTCGTACAATGAATATATTTCAATAAAAATATGGTATGAGTTTGATAGCTAAGTTGCTAGAGTTGCTTCATGAAGCTTAGACTTAAAAGTATTATATTCTTAAACAAAAATCTTAACTTGTGAACGTGTTTTTATTTCAAACGTTTCTTTGTTTTCTCTTTATTGGGGGTTGCTAACATTTTCGGGAAGAGTGTCACTATCTGAATAGAAGAAAAAATCATCGCCACTTCAAACTTTTTCATCGAACTAAAAAAAAATTATCCTTAAAAAAGTGAAAAATAATGTTATTTCGTAAGTCTAAGTATTTTTAAAGGTTCAGTCAGTTAGGTTAAGTATAAAGTAAAAATAAATACAGTCAAACCCCACTATAGTGAACCTTCAAGGGACCGAAATTTCAGTTCACTATAACCGGGAGTTCATGTTCACTATATCCGTTCTGCTAACAGTTTTAGCTAATGGTTCCAAACTCCTTTTTATTAAGCATTATTTAAATAAATGACCAATAAAATGAAATACAAAAATGACTGAAAAATAATGAGTAGTAACAAAAAATGTGTTAACTTGCTTTTATTTTTTATTACTCTTCGTCTTGTGTACAAAAAATAATTAGTAATATTTAACTATTGCGGAAAAATTTGTCCATACATCTGCCTGGATAGGTCTTTGTTTAGGGATGGAAAAGTGTGATAAAATAAGCGAACAAGAGAAAATGCTTATCGCTACATTCCACTCTTTAGATGGTTTTAAAAATCAGTATAAGTATTTATTTTGAAGTGGACATTTCAAAATTATTTTTAAAAAAATGAAGAAAAAAAAATCAGTCGAAGACAGAAAAAAGTTCATAATATTCAACTTCCTCACTTTTTTAGCTCACTATATCCACAAAAATTATCATTATACGTGTATAGCAAGGCCGAACATTTCGTTCACTATATCTGGGACTTCACTATAAACCGTGTTCACTATAGCGGGGTTTGACTCTTGAAAAATTTTAGACTGAATATTTTTGACTAGTGTAACACCTGAGTCATAAAATTTATTACATGAATATAACAAATTTAATGAATTAAGATAGTCTACACTATAAAAAATTTATAAATGGTAAGCCGATCTTGATTCGTGAATAATTTTTCTTACGATCACTAGAAAGAAGAATCGATTTGAAATTTTTTTTTCTCAAACGAAACTGACTTATGAATATAATTCTCGATACTATCGACATTGAAGATGAATTGATAAATCTCATTATTGGAACTTAAGTAATTGTCTTTGAGGTGTAGTCATTTAATGTGGATTTCAACAAAAAAAATATCAAGTTCAATTACTGAAATGTGAGAACTTTAAAACCCACTCATGAGTGAAAGAGTCTTGATATAATTTTTTTTTTTTGTAATTCCTCTAGTTATAATATTGAAATTCAAAATTAAGGAATCTTTATTTTATTTCTTTTTACTTTAATTATTCTAAAAGCAGAAGTTTATATTTTGCTTACATACATTATAAAAGTGGGTACTCAAAGTTCAAGTAATTGCCTTCGTTTTTAACAAAATCATTACCTGAGTAATGCATCAAGCAAAAATTACTATCTTCACTGATTTGCAGTTACTAATTTTGCTAAAAACATTTGGCTGAATTGCATATATCAATAACACTTGATTAGAAGGTACAACATAAAATAAAATAGTATGAGGGAATGAGTTCTCAGTCATTACCACAGGGAGAAAAAATCTGGTAAAATTTTTGACGTTCCTTGTAAAAATAAATGAATAAAAGCGTAATACGGTATTTAAGCCATTCATTTGGGGTAGATTAGATTAAAAACTGTGTTTACTTTGGGTTAGATTCAAAAGTTCATAGTATTAAAAAGTACTAATATTAAAAGATTACGGAGTAAAAAATAAAAAAACCGCACATTTGCAACATGGTTTATTCATCCAAAATCGGTAACTAAATGACCTTCCCTCACATTTGTCTAAATTTCTTTTCTTGTCTACTACACTTTTGCTTTTTAGTCTATAGACTGGAAAATAATTTGAGCGAAAGCCAAACGAGTTTTTTTTTTTTTTTAATTTCTAGGAAAGCATCATCACACAAAAAATAAAACAATAAGATTTTGAATTAAAATAAATCTCATGCCTCTATAAGGGTACAACTTGATACGGTTCTGTTGGCTTCTTTTTCTATCTAGATCATTTACGATATTCCATCATAACAAACTCCCATTACAAGATCTAAGGTAAACTTTAGTTAAATAACCAATTCAGGGAGTAAATATGGCGATATTATCTCATTACTCACCAAAATGTTATTTGTTGGCGGGGGCTATCGTTTCATCATAGGTGATGATTGTATGCTTTACTGAGAAGAACTCGTTGTGCGATGAAGGATTACTTTGGAAAGATTAGGCTATATATATATAGATAAAAAAAACCTCTTTTGTTAAAAGCTCTCGCCAGATGACTGATGCCAGAGAAAAATAGAGAGTGCTAAGCAGATAATTAAATCTCTGAGTTTCCACAAAAAATCCTCAAGAAGTATATTAGGAATAGAAGATGAATTGCCTTAAACCGCCCTTCGAGAATTTACCACCCCTGTCTCGTCCTTCAGTAAAGGGATGGGCTTGCGTGACATTATATACCATTTTTACTGAGTTCTTGCTCTTCTGACCTTATGGTTTGGCTAGCTAATTGGAACTGTCGAAATGCCTCGTAATGATGAGACTATGGAACACGTTTCGAAGAGGAGAAAAGAAAAAAAGTTAAAATTATTGCAGCATTAAGTCCCTACCTGAGAAGAACAGCGTGAACGTGAAAGGTGTCCAACTTGCGATAGGTTGAAAACTTTACCATTTATCATAAAACAAATATCTAGACACCTTACGGTGTTTGAAAAGACGGCGGTCATTGTTTGGAGCCTTATTTCTTTTTTTCTTGTTTTCAGAGATCAAGTTTTGTAAAAGAAAAATTTCTGATGCGAAAGTTGTATATTTCTGAAGGCGCACACCAGAAAAGATAAATAAATATATATGCCAAGCTTTATTTTAAAGTGATAATATTCCCAGATGATATGTTTAAAGTGTTTTTTTTTTATGTTTTTATTAATTTTTTTAATACTCATTAACCTTAACATTTAACTTTCTTCACTAACCTTATACTTATTGCGAGATGTTGCTGTCAGTATCTAACAGTTTCCTCATCCGTTAAATTGGTTTCAAATTAAAAGTTATCAAATTTTTATACACTTAGTTAAAAAATATGCACATAGATATTTTTATTGTTAAAAGTGTATTTATTTTTTTTATTAATGGACTCAAACTTCATGTGTTGTAGTGTTTTAATTTGATAGGGGAAAAATAAAATAAAAAAAATTTCCCTTGATATCTGAAAGTCAATATTTAATATTAAGATTTTTTTAAATATTTAATTGTAACCCACATTCTATTTTGGACTCAAGATTACAAAATTTTAAAAACATTTTTTCGCAAAAAAAATTTTTTTTTCGCAGTTCCTAATGAATCAATAACATTTTTCGCTAACATAAAAACTATGCGACGATTATAACCTCAAATATAATCTTAATGTTGAACTTTTGTACAAATTATGCACGAAAATTTAGCTAACACTTTACCAAACATTATAACTATGCACTAGCACGTTACCAAACATTATAAACAAAGGAAAAAAATAGGTTTAATTTCGAAAAATTTTAGACAGAATACTTGCATATTACATGACAATAGTTATCCCATATGCTTAAATTGCACTAATTTCATTTGAAACTAAATTTATCTCTTTTCAAAAATGAAGAACTTAATCAATTAATTAATCGCAATTTGTTACAGCGAACAAAATTCAGTTTCCTCGTTTGAACGATACATAGTAATGATTATTTGACTGATAATGATCTAACGATTTTTATGGATTCTAAATTACGGCTTGGGAAGTAAATATATTTTTCGTACTGTGTTAATGGCTATGAGCGTTATAAATAACTATGTGTATTGCAAATAATAATGTTCAAATAATATGTAATAAAGTTGAAAATATTAATAAAGATATTCATTTTAAAGTGTATTGTTGATAAGGATAAGCATTTTGGATAACAATATATATTGAAAACTGCTTATAGCAGAAAGAAAAAATATGGTAGAATTCCTCTACCTCTACATTCCGAGACTCAATATGTATATTTGAAAATGTTCAACCTCTTTTTTATATCTCATGCTTTCTTATTATACTTGCTATGCTCTTCATTGACATGTTATATGTTTATCTTTATTTACGTTTTTTATCATTCCTTTATGTCTGTCATCTACGTTTATCAGGTTTTTCGTCATTTATATGTTTTATTATCCCTGAATATTTGCCACCACGAATATATCCTCGTTTTATATCAGCCACATTTAAAAATAAATTTTCCTTAAAAGTTCATATTAAAGCAAAAATAACTTTGACTTTCGAGCGACTTTTGATATCAGACTTATATTCTTAACTATGCTCTTCAATTTTCCTTAAGTGACCCTCCTTAAAAGATATTTAATACTGGAGTGGAAGTGCCAAATGTTGTTTCCCGGATAAGAGTGGGCAAAAGAGATTTACGTTATCCACTCATATCCACTCAAAAGAGAATTTTTTTGGCAAGCTCCTATTCGATGTTTATGTCCATCATACTACCGAACGTAGAATTAAGTAAAGTCATTAAATGTAAATCCAAAGACAAGTCCTGAAAGTGTTTCCGGAGCTTTGATAAACTTGTGTGGGAACTTCTTTTTATCCAGACACTGTTAAAGCTTCTTAATAATAGAAAATTCTGAAGAAGATATGAAACTACTTTTTTAGATTTCCATTGTCGATTTCTTACACTAGTGTATTCATTCACCAGATTTGATTATACCTCTTAGCTAAAACTTTTCATTTCTGTATCCTCCAGCAACGACTCCAGAAACGACTCAGTTAGTTGAACTCAGATTTGAGTTAACCTAGCATAGCTGTCAAAATCAAAATTTATGTTGTTTTTTTAAAACTGAATAAAAAATAGTGCTATTTTTTATTAAGAACATGTTGATAAAAGCTTAATGTTCCTTTAGTCAAAAGTTGACAGACACCGTTATGTCTAATAAAGTTAACATTTTTTTACATTGTTGCGGGATTCTAATTAGTGTTTAAAATTAACGCTATGTAAACTCTCAATGTAATTTTAAAGTGTATTTGTTTAATACACCCATAACTAAAAGTTGATAATATACCAATAATAAGGCTTAAAGCCGAGAACTGAATGATTTCTAGCTCGTTTTTCTTCCCACAGTCACATCTACCAGAGGAATATCTGCTATGAGAGATTTAACGGAAATCCTGATTTTTATTCATGCTGGATAAGTTTAACTCCATAATCAATTCCACAGACGTTAGAGTTGAGTTAGCAGGGCTCATAGTTTTCACGACCAGGGCAAGTTTCAATTTTCCATGCAAAAATCTGAAAACATGATCCTTTGGTCAAGTCACAGTGTTTCAGAATCCATTCTAATGTAGTGTCACTGTGGCAAGCAGGAAAAGTCTCCACAGATGTTTAATTGGTTGGGGAGTGTGGTGCGGAGACTAGGTGATTACTACCACCATCTGGTCTTCTATCCAATTGTTAATACTGTAGAGCTCTTATACGTTAATATTGTCTTCGTATCATCTTTCATAATAAATCAGCCTATTAACGCAACACTTGTGCAATGCTATCAGTCACATTAAATACGATAGATATGAGAGGTACACTTCATTTAACTGTGAATCAATATGATCAAATAGTGATATTGCTAGACTGGAAGTGTTTCTAAGAATTAAATTGCCGCCAAACCAGAAATCTCTTATAAAGTTACGATAGTAATTCTTTGTGATAATATTAAATTTCATTATAAACAACGCTTCAAATCGTAAATAGTATATTTTTTTACTAATAATTTTTTTACTATCCATGTTTTGGTGTCATAATGGCACATCTTAATCAGTAGAATAAATGATAGGGAGGGTAAAACAGAGATGATTTATTCCACCCGAGGTTACATCATACTAAAGCGATAAATATATAGTTAAAAATTAAACATTAAAATGACAAATTTCCGAATGTTTAACAAATGTGGTATAGCAGTAAGATTATCAATAGAGCTTTTGTTTTTGATAATGTAGAAACTCTATCAGAAATCCAGGAAAACGCATGCAATACGATTATGAATGATATAAGTTGAAACGTGTAAAATTCTGTCCAGAAGGTTACGTGTGTAACGTAACACGTTATCAGAGACAAAAACACGATTGTTAATTATCTTTCTATGATGTAAGTTGATAGAATGATATAAGTTGAAGAATGTTGACAAGTTGAAGAAAGTTATAAGTTGAAACGTGTAGCCTTCTGTCCAGAAGATTGCGTGTGTAACGTAACACGTTATCAAAAACAAAAACACGATTGTTAATTATTTTTCCATGATATGATTTGATAGAATGATATAAATTGAAGAATGTTGATAAGTTGAAGAAAGGTATAAGTTAACACATGTAACTTTCTGTCCAGAAGGTTGCGTGTGTAACGTAACATGTTATCAAAAACAAAAACATGATTGTTAATTATCTTTCTGCTATAAATGTCAAATAATTGGAAATCCAAGACTTTTTTTTAAACTTTCTGTCGTAATCTTTTACTTTTATTTTTATATTTATCTCTTTAATATGACATAACTTCTGCCGGATTAAATCTTCTCTGCTTTACCATCCCTGCCATTTTATCCTACTGATGAAGGTGTGTCATTGTAACACTGAAATGCGTATAGGTTTTAATAAAAAATAAATTAAAAATTGCGATTTTAATCGTTGTGTTTAATAAAAATCAGGAATCTCTTAATTTATCGGAATTTTTAACATGAACTTTTATGAGATATAGTATCACTTTAATACTATTAACCTTTTCCAAATATTCATCATTTTCTGGTTTCTCCTGATAAATTAATCTCAAACTATTACCTCCAAATCCACTTTAATTATTACGTAACTGATACTTCCTTCCTGTTATCAAAATATAATACAAAGTCAAGTGAAAAGGATTCATTTTGGTAAGGAAATTCATTCCTATTTAACGGAAATACAGACCAAATAAATGAACAATTAAACCATCATGGAATATGTGAGAAGGTGACGTAATTCCATTTACTTCATTAATTAAACACATCTTTGCGATCTTTATGCTGACGAATAAATCGGGAGCGGCTCCCAATTTTCAAAATTCTGACAGTTGTTGCCTGAAGCGAAGTTTCCGGTCTTTAGATTTCCGGAAATTGAGGTATTAGTGTCAAACCCTTCCCACTCGACGTATCAGAACGCATTCGCTCTCTTAAAAGTGTGGCTCCAACTAATCATCTCTTTTGTGATCTAAAGATTGATTTTAACAAACTGAATTTCTGTATTTCACTGTATTTCTGTAATAATCACAAGTGAAAAGTGTGATAAGTAAATATTGATTGAATACTTTTAATACAATTTTTGAATACTTTTTAGATGTAATTTTTGTTTGATACATCATGGATGCTTTTATAGTAAGAAAATAGAACAAGGCTAAATAAAATGTATTATTCGTTATGACAATTTTTGAATATTTTTAATACAATTTTTGAATACTTTTTAGATGTATTTTTTGTTTGATACATCATGGGTGCCTTTATAGTAAGAAAATAGAACAAGGCTAAATAAAATGCCTTATTCGTTATTAATAACAATAAAAATTTCAGAAAGTTTTATAAATGATTCAAAATTGTTTAATAAATTAACACGAACAAAATGTCTACGGTTTTATATGGTCAAATATTTTAAAACAGCCTTAGAAATAGTAAATTTAGTTTATAAGTTCACAAAATTTCAAAGTGTTCCTTTTTTCTTATGCAAAAGGCTTACTAAAAAGACCGAAACGGAAATCGATAAAATGAAAAAAATATCGAATAAAAATATAAACTGAATTTTGCTTCAAAGATCATTTTATATTTTATTAACGAACTGCCTCACAGTCCTTGCTTTATTTTAATTTTTTTTATCAGGATCTAAACCTCAGTCTTCCTGACTGGGAAGCTAAACACTGTAAAAAATCCTGGATTAAATTACTGTAAAAAATACATGCATACAGGGTGACAGTACTTTTTATAGCAAAATCTATTTATACCGAAGCATGTTAAGGAAGAAAAAAAATCTCACATTTCGTAATTTTTACAGTAATATTTTTCATCAAGTCCCTTAATTACTCTTATTAAATAGATATTACTGTAGAAATTATGGTATAGTATTTTACAGTAAACATGGATTTCACGGATCATGCACTTAAAGTGCTGGTACTTATACCGTATTTTGATCTGGAATTTTTTACAGTGTAGGGCAACATTAATGGTTGCTACTTGCTTTAATAATAACAAAAGAAAGATAACAAATTGTGAAGAAAAAGATTATATGCTATTCGTAATTTTTTTTTTCTCGGGAATTTTCGTCATTTTAGAGATTAACCTTTTAATGTTAACCACATTTTGAGAAATGCTTAATAAGAAATACCTTGCATTATTAATATCTACATTTTTTTAATTGTTTAAAATTTTAAATTTTTGAAAAATGTCCACATATCTTATAAAAAGGATATTATGGTCATTAAATAAGTTACCAGCTTTGATTTCCGAACCTGTTGTTTCATTTTTATGTTCAGTTAATTAAAAAGACAATTTTCTTTCTTGTATTAAGCATTTCCTATTCAAGTTTCTGGTTATTTTAAGGGTGACGAGTTTATAAGACAGTTCCCATTTTCATAAATTTTATTGTATCCAGAAATGTTATAGAATTTATTAGCCGAAAAATAGACATAACACCATGAGTAACTTTTCATATGATGATTAGATTTTATCAAAACAACCTTTATGGATTCGAATGTGAATTAAATTTATTTAGTAATTAAAGCACACAATCAGACACAAAGCACTAAAAAGGATTTTCTTCTCTTCTCAATAAATCTCTTTTTTTTTTCGGCATAGGGGGGGGGGAGCTTCAAGGTTTAAATCCTACATTTTATGGAATCATAATTAATTATTCAGTCATTTTTAATTTTATTATATTTAAAACAAGTTGTAAAAAATTATAATTACAATATTCAGTAAATCTCTTTTTGTCGGCATGGGGGAGAGTTTCAAGGTTTAAATCCTTCATTTTATAAGAGTATAACTAAATATTCAGTTAATTTTAACTTTATTATATTTCAAACAGATTGAAAAAAATATATTCCAGTCTATCACAATAAAATAAGTCTAGTTACCCAAAATTCATAAATTTTCTGAACAAAATACAGCTTAAAAGGAAACTGTTAATTACATTTTTTAGTCATATAATCTTTCATTTTTCATTTACTGCTGAGCATGATGTGAATATGGAAGAAAAAAAAAAGAAATATAAGTAATGGAAAGAGCAAGTCATAAAAATTGTGTTAAAGTGAGCTCTTTACCTTAACCGAATAGTCGGCTTCTTTTAAACACATGAGTCCATTCAAGACATTACTTTTAACAAATATTTATTGTTTCGACATTTAATTTAATGACTAATAAATATTTTTGAATTATGATCTATAAACATTTTTGTGAAAAGTTAGATTTTTAAGATAAGTTTTTTCGCGAGTGTATTTAGCTTAACAATTTTGGCATTCTAATGACAGGATGAAAGTCTAAAGGACAAATTCGTTGACATTGGAAAAATTTAATGTGCGACGGTATTTTGATGACTCTAAAGGTAACAAGAATAAATTAAGGAGATACTTATCAAAAGTAGCTAAGTGAGACAATCTTAAAAACATGTCATTTCCTAACATAAATAATAAGCTTTGCGGGACGTTTAATAGAACTTTAATGTCTTTTTCTTACACTTTCATTTATTTTTAGCTTATTTTAAGATTTGTTTTGATTTTCACGATTTGTTTTGAAAAACGAAACAGGATAAATGATTTTTGATTGCCTTTAATGAGTATAACACGTTCCATCCACATCGCATATACTACATTCCATCTTGTTTCATTTTATCAGATCTGATCTATAATCTATCTTAGCATATTTGCGGTAATAATGTTCCTCTCCATATCTACACTGTAAAAAATTCCGGACAAAATTACAATAATTTCTAAAGTTAAAAGTTGCACTAAAGTCTAAAGTTGCACCCTGTTAAGAAAAATAGTTGCACCCTGAATGCCCTATGCGTAAAATCAATTTTATTGTAAATCCATTTTACCTTAAATCAATTTACCGTAAATCAACTAACCATAAACACATTAACAGTAAATCCTTAGAAAAAAAAATTTATACCGTAATTTCTGTAGTAACATTTAATTAGTTGCAGTTATTCTGTAAATATTACTGTAAAAAAATACGCTGTATCAGATTTTCTGTTTCATAAAAGTTTACTGTGAAAATGAAAATCTGAGTAGAAATGAATTCTACAGTAAAAAGTATCGGCTTTCAGGTTACCTGTACTTTTTGCCGTGATTTTATTCGGAATTGTTTGCAGTATACGTAGTTGTAAATACAAAACATGTATACTAAGTCTCTTGTTTGTTGTAATACGGGTCATAAACCAGATTTATTTAAGCAAGTTGCAAAATGTATTAAACATGCATGCAAATTAATGGAATATATCATAACTAATAGTTCCCTGGTTCAGAAATAATTTTTATCATGATATATTTGCAAATAAAATAATCTTTTTGTCATAATATGCCTGCAAATAAAATAATCTTTTTGTCATAATATGCTTGCAAATAAAATAATCTTTTTGTCATATTATGTTTGTATAGGTATGATTGTGTGAGTGGGAGATAGTCATATCGATTTTATCTCTTATCATGGTTTTGAACAATTTAAATATTTTGTAAAAAAATCCGTATATTTCTTAATGCTAATTTCCTTAAATATTATGCAATAATATAAAATGAAATTTTTAAAAAAATACCTTTAACTCTAATCATATACAAAAAATAATATAAATATATAATTTTGAATTAACATTTACTTAATAATAGCATTAATGCCTTCCAAGGATTCAATTATAATCTTGATGGTATTTAAATCGGTGTTGGAGTTCAGCGCTTGTTTTTATTAGTCTTTAATAACTATATAATTTGTCAGAAAATAGAAGTTCTGTGAATGATATTTATTGAATTATATAAAAAGGAATCAAAAGCACCATAAAACCAATAAGGATGTTTTTTAAACAGCCAATCGTAATTAACCATTTGAAAAAAAATTCTATAAATCTTTTGTTTTAGATCAAGCCAAACAAATTTTAATTTAAAAAATTTTTGTATTTCTTGTTTTTCTTTCCTTTTTTTTTTTTAAAAAAAACGCTTATTACGAATCAAAGTAATTCAAGAAAAATATTTTTCTAAAATAACGTTAGGACAAATTTCTACATTTTCCTTTACATAACCAAAATCAAAGTCAATGAATTTATTAGAGGAAAAGAAAGCAAAACTACTTAAATCTTTCAGATTCTAACTGATTCAGATTAGATATGAAGATAGTTTTCAAGGCTATAATTATTCAACAAAGTTGCTTTCTGTGTCATATCTAATAAGATTTAAATGGTAATGCTCATGTTTTATGATAAGTAATTGTAAAGTTTCAAATAAAAGGAACTATATGTAACACGAATTATAACCATTTTACAAGGAATTTCTCCTCTCCTTTCACATTTGTCATTCTAAAATGCGATAACTCTTTTTTAAAATGAACGCATGACGATAAATTTAGAGTAATTTAAATTCCTTGCAAGCAAACTAATCTTCATAAAAGATTTGATCCTAAAAGAGATTTGCCGTTATACATGCATGTGCGCTTCCAAACAACACTTTTTCTTAATAATAGTCTTAACACGTTATTCATAACTCGAAGTACGTCCTGTAAAAAATAAATTAAAAGAAAGTGAGAAAATTTGTGTAATACTATGTTAAAAGCCCCTGAATATTACAGTATGTCTTACGGAGATAATGTATACAGTAGAAAGTTCTGAATTTTCATTTTAAATTTCCAGTAAAATTACGAACAGCAGTTTGTCCATCCAATTAACCATAAAGTTTACAGTCACGATCATATTTTGCCTTTTAAGTTATGAAACCGTTTACTACTAGTATGGTTGAAAAACTAAGAATACAAAATTATTAGGTTATGTAACCATTTACAACTAGTATGATTTCAAAACCGTAAAAATGACGACATTTGAGTTACATTGGAGTTAGGTTATGTTATACTAGACATTAGGAAATGGGCATTGGAGTTAGGTTGTGGTTGTGTTGTGTTTTGTCAAGTGAACCATGAAATGTAGCTTCATTAGTTTATCTGGTGGGGCCATCTATCGCAAAATATGGGAAATACTTAACAGTTTGCATTTAACAGCTCTGTGGTGCTGACATCTAAGCGTGATTGAGAGTTTCGTATTCGAATAGCCAGGGTCACCAATTAGGAAGTTCAGAACATTGAAAACATATCATGTGTTTTTATGGAATGGAACAAATATTATGATGTCAACGCTGAAATTCAAACTCCCGTTCAGTGGGTTATGTGATTGACAGATTCGCCCTCTCTACTACAGTATGTACCTAGCTGCAAGAAACTAAGTGGCTTGATTAGGGGATCCTAATTGGAACATGTAAAATTCTGGTAACTTAACCGCATTAGGTGAAAACAATCAAAAAATGAATTGTCTCACAGTTCGAATACCATATTTTTTTATGGTTGTTTGACCGTTTTGGTTGACTTTGATAAAATAGCAGTTTATTTAATTGTTATTTAACCATTTTTTCGAGAGATTTCTAGGTGTGTAGATACTTTTATTTTAGTATATGTTAATACAGAGTACAAAATTTTAATGTAAAAGCATTTTAAAGATTGGCACAAATTAAAAAATTCATGTCCCAAAAAAATTTGGTGAAAATTTCTGAAATGAGTTTTTAAGACGCCCCTCGTAAGCTTATGTATTATAAGTTAATGTGCATTATAAAACATATATCACATATTCTGTGCACCAGTAAGATAATAGAAATCCATCAAATGTACAGAAATTGCTTGATTTAATAATAATCAGAATTTATCTTTTCTCCAAACCTAATGGGATTTTTGTAAGAAAAATTTGTAGTATACATTTACCTAAGATTTAATTTTAAACCGCTTGTTTGGCGCAGCATGTCCTTTTGTGGACTTTGTGTCATTAAACCTTACAATCAATTCAATTTTCTCCAAACCTAATTTATGTATTAATGAGTCATTTAATGCGGTACATCGTATTAAGTATGCATAAAACTAAAAAGAAGAATAACACTAAAAAAATTAAAAGATATAATGTTGATAAGTAAATTTTGCTCTTTCATAGCGAAATTTTTTTATATATTTATTTATTTATTTTTCATATCTAAATATTTCAACAGGCAACCAATCTGTAAAAAGTTATGATATTTTTAAAATTATTAGCCTGTATTTAAATATAAAATTAGTTTGAAAAACTTTCCTTCCTATGAATCTGTCGAGATGATTTTTATTCTTTCGCATTATTTTTTGCAATACAAATTAAAAAGTCATGATGTAATTTAATTTTCTGTAATTTATGCATAAAATAAATCATCCCTGTTAAGTTCTTTTACTTCAAATCGTTACATGAATAATTAACGATTAATAAATATCTAATACAACTTTCAATTAATTTGATCATCAATCTAATTTCATATTTTGACGCTTCTATAAGAAAACATAAAGCAATGTTTCAAAACCAATCATTTCATTTATCACGGCATGACGCAAGCAAGTATGTATAGATGTGTTCCGTTTACTAAACCTTTTATACATCTTTCAGAAGTGTGTGTGGCATTATCTAATTTCTAACTTTAACCTGTCAATCAAGTAACGGAAATATATCTCGCTAAAGGGGAGGAAGAGTGGCGATTCACCGACGATATATTACGATATGACTATCATCCTTAGTCAGGTTGCATTGTTTGAAAAGATCGGCCTGGATTTTTGCGAAAGATTATAATAAATTCTAGACCGGTGTATTTAATAGAAGTAGATACATATTTGTTAGCGTTCAGTTTTCGTTATATCTGCTTGGAAAGAGAGTGTGTTTTGGCTGTAATTATAGGGCCGTTTCGGAAGACAATAGTATATCTATTTGTCTATGATTTCTAAATAAAGAGGAATTGTACGATCTCATAACATTTCAATATTTTGCTTCTTATATCCTGCAGAGTTTTCATTCAAGTCGGTTGAAATTTTACAGTACAATATATATATATATATATATACATATATATATATATNAATATAATATATGAGCGAGGAATTGAATATTTTTTAAACTGAATTGAATGAATGAATGAAGCAAAAAAAATTTTTATAACTTATAAAATATTAGACTTGGTTTTGATCTCTGAGTTAAAAAAAACACATTAGTATTCAACGCAAAAAAAATACATCAGTATTCAGCGTAATAATTATATAATAAACAATACCTAACTTGTAGAGATAGAAGTGTTTAAGTGCCTCTTCATTTGATCCCTTTTTTTTCAATAAATTCAAGATGAAAAAAAGAAAGAAGGGAGTTCATATTGCGGAATAATGGAAGAGACACGTTCAGTTTTTGAAATTTTTTGAAATTTCTCAAAAAATACTTAAAGGATTATTTTGTTACTTTAGAAATGCTTAATTCGTGCAATTTTTCATACTTAACAATAAGACTTAAAGCTTTCAGAGGTTTGGAAGGTCTACAGTAATTTAGGAAATGAAACAAGTATTTTTGAACACCCTATGCCAGAAAATCAAGCAAAAAATTTGTAACTTGTATCGATTACTTAAGTTGTTGCATAAAATTTCGCAAGCCTAGAATAAATATTTATGGAGACACGGACATTTTTATTTTTTTCGTCACGAATTTTTTTCCTGTAACTTCATAAGTTTTCAATGGAATTTAAAAAAATTTGTTGGAGAGATTTAAGATGAATTACAAGTTTGTTGATTTAAAAATTTTAAAAAAATACGTTGAAAGCTGCACAAGTATTTAAGCTAGTTTTTTTTTTATATATACTGGGCATGAGCAGAAGAAATTTAAAACGTTTTTCTTTAATTTTGTAGGGAATTGTATTTGGCAACTAATGATAAAAACTTTATTTGAATATCGTAAAAATTTAAAAAGTTTCAAGTAATTTTCAAAGTGGTTTTTGTTATTTTCAAAAGAACGCCAAAACGAAAAAGGGTTATCCACTAATATACTATGAAACAAGATCATCTTGTACTAACAAACAAAATTTATTAAAAATGAGACCGGCATTGTGGGATCACCTCCCCCCCCCCTTAAAAGTATGTTTTCTTTTGCATGTTTATTTTCCATCAAATTTCATCAAATACCATCAAACTTCAGTTTCCAGAAGATTATTGTAAGGTATTAACGTTTGTTATTAGATTTTGTCTTATAAAAAATAAAATTTGTGGAAAACCTCTGATTGTTTTGAGCTTTCTTTTGAAAAGTGCAAAAACAATTTAGAAAATTGCCTAAAACTTTCTAAATTTTTAAGATATTCAAATCAATTTTCTCATTTGTTGCCAAATGCGATTAACTATAAAGTTATGAAAAAACTTCTTGAAAATTTATTCAGTTCATGCGCACTATAAAAGAACTAGCTTAAGTACTCATAACACTCGCAGTTTTTAACGAATTTTTAAAAAAAAATTTAATCGACAATTTTGAAATTAATTTTCCTGAGAAATTTAAAAAACAAACACTGTCAAACACTGAAAGTGTCTCTTCCATTATTGTAGGGTAGAGTATTTAATAATATGGTTTCAAAGATATACTTAGTAATTTAAAATTAATGCTATGAAAGTGAATTTTTATCAATTTTTATGAAAATGAATTTTTATCCATTTTTATGAAAATGAATTTTTATCCATTTTTATGAAAATAAATTTTTTCAATTTATCAATACTTTGCAAATGGCTTCTTTTCTTTTTTAAAGCTTATTTTTTCAATGTTAAAGGCATTATTTTATTTATATACTCTCTTTTAATTCAAAATATATGTTCTTTATACAAAAAGTTTATTTTCAAATGAAAAAAATAACTCTGAATGAAGGTATTAAATTATATTTAAGAAATTGAAAATAAAAATAAGAAATATAAATGCATATTTAAATAAAATGCATATTTAAATAAAATGTATTATATACTATTGTTTGAATATGGGGGTACATAAACTATTATTTGAAAACTGATATGTCTCACTAAATTTTAAACAAAATAATGCCACACCTTATGAAATGAAACTAGTTGGCTGAATTATTTAATTTCCGTTTTCTTATTTTTATTTTAAAATGTTTTCATTTCTCAAAACTTAAAATCAGTATCTGGCAGCATAAAATATTTAGACACTTAAAAAAACTCTTTAGATATTAAAAAGTATTTTTGTGGAATTGTTTATTTTTCAAAATCAGTTTATTTGAGGCTGCTCAATCCGTCAAGTCACGATTTAATTAGTTGTTTAAATGTTACTAAAGATTAATAAATACATCACTTTATCTACATAACTTATGATACAAATTCTTATGAAAATAATAGACTGGCGTTTTTTTAACTAGTTCTCTTATCGATCTTCTACGCTGTTGCTCGTGACTTCCGCGAGATTAAATAAAAGATATTATTTATTAACAGAGCAATTTAACCTCTTTGATAACTTTCTTTTTTTGTTAACTTTCTGAAAAAGTTTTCTTTCTGTTTAAAAGATTTTGGTTTCAATAGGCAGTTCTACATGATATAAGGATCTGATATATGCAACACATATTTAGTGATTGGTAGATTATATTTTGGAAAACAAACAAAAGCTTAATTTTATCTTACATATTAAGATAAAATTTACTTAAATAATTTGGAACTTCATATTATTGAATTCAAAACATTTATAATTATTTAAATTTCACATCGCTTATAAAAACAATTGCGATCGTTATATTAATGCATGTACATGAAGAAATGCTTCAAAAAGTTTAAAAGAATTAATTTTAGTTTTAAATTATTCATAAGTGATAGCCTTTAAAATTTTTGAGTAATTTGGAATGGTGAAATTTTATGTTTATTTTAACTAAAAATCATTTGAAATATTTTTTAAATGCTTTTTTTTCCTTCTTTTTTAATAAAAAAAGAAAGAAAAAAGAAGAAAGAAAGATATTTATTATAAAGAGAGCAATCCTACCCCTAGATGTCTGAATGCAAATGATTGATCGTACTCATACTTTTTATTTCTTAAATGTATATTTTATAGATTTTTCTTTCAATTTTCAATAAAACATAAAATACGTCAGAAGCAAAAATATTTTTATTAAATATTAATATAGAATTTATTTAAATATAATTCAGAACTTCAGATTATTGAATTCAAAACATTTATAATTATTTAAATATCACATTACTTATAAAAATAAGATCTAATCGCCGTATAGATGTATGTAAAGTGTTCAAAATAAAAAACGGATCACCCTGAAAAACTTTTGATCTTATGATCAGATCTTCAAGTTCTGGGACTCAATCTGAATGGTTTTAAGTGGAGACCTCAAATATACGCATTAATAAGTGCAGGCAATATTTTAAGTTACTAAATCATACCAAAAAATTCTCCTTTTTAGAACGAACGTATCTTTATTTCGACGGATTCCGATTTTCGACCCCCTAAATATGGGGGTAGACGCTCGAACTTTTAAAGAACGAGAATTTTTAAAGCAAATTGAAAAAAAAAATTTTTTTTTCGCACAATTATAGAATCCGAACATCCTTTATCCGATGATAATTCTTAGCAAAAATTAATTTTTGTACATATTTATTATTTTTTGTTATTTTATTTAATTATTGTCAAAAAAAATAAAATTTTGAATTGCAACGTGTACAATTTTTTACATCATTATAAGAATACAATTTAACATGGCTTAATCGGGGGAATAGTTTCAGCAAATTCGAATTTTAGAAATACGACTTTTTTGAAAATTTGTCTTCTTTGGAATAAGTGTTGAAAAGTAGCATGAGTCATCACGATCAGAGGTTTAAAAAAAACATGTAATGTATGATAACCGCTCGAATTTAAATCATAAAATGTTTAAGAAAAAATGCGGGTTATTTTTGAAATATAATATTACCTAAGACTAGATTAACTAAGAAAAAGTAAGGTAAGATGAAGAACTTGATATTTGTCCAACGCAATCATATAAGTACCTGTTGAATCAATTCTTTAGACTCTAGTATTGGGTCACCAAATCCTCTGTAAGGAGTATAAGTTAGATTGTTTTGAGAGAATTCAGAACTCAAATGTGTTTCTTTAATTTGTGTTAGTAATACTTGGACATCATAGCGCAAATAATAAGCCATCTATGGTAATTTTATTTTCAATAATATATTCCCAAAAGGCAACTTGTAACATTAAAAATCATGTGGGTTATAGTTTTGTTACGATAAGCTTGGGTACTGATAAACAAATTTAAACCAAAATGACGATGTAGAGTGCACTGTTAAAAATTTCTCGGAAAAAAAGGTTAAATAACAATTTATTGAACGGTTATTTTACCATATTTAATCAAAACAGTCAAATTACCGTAAATAAAATGGTAGTCAAACTGTTAAATTTGAGAAAAACTGTTTATTAACTGCTTTCACCTAATACGGTATAACAACCAGAATTTCAACGCACCAACTTAAACGACCTAATGAAGTTACTTAATTGTTTGCAAAAGCATACATGTCATAGCCGAGCGGGCTTATTTGTCAATCTCATGACCGGCAGAACTTGAGTTCTTCTATTCCGTACTACCACGGAATTAATAGACCTTAATATCTTATTATTAATAGTTTGGGAGAAAATTTTAGGCACATATTCTATGATCTGGTCGGGATGATAATGGAAAAAAAACAGACCCTAGAAATACGATGTGTGATCTGTGCCTTTTTCTAAGAGAATTTGTTTCTCGTCACTTTTGAACATTGAACATTTGAATGAACATTTCTTTCTTAATTATTTATCATTTTACTCCATCTAATGGCTAAGATTACGTTTTTGGATGAAGAGAATATTTTGCCATCTTCCAAGAGAAAATTAAATTATTTCAATTTAAAAGATAAATGTAAAAGTATCTGTAAATTTCAAGTTTTTAAACCATTTACTGAATTCGGTAAATGTATTTGAAGCTTATTTTCATCACGTTATTCCTCTTTCACCTATAAGGAAGGTATCTAGAGCAATATTTTCAATTTAATATCAAAGTTAAAAGTGTAAATTAACACGTTGAATGCCATGGGGGTCACCAGTGACCGGCACTGAGTTTGTTCGTAGCGCCACGGGAGTCACCGGTGACCGGCGAAGTCAAGATTATTAGAAACACATAATTCGAGTATATTTTTAATTCGATTTAAATTGAATTTTTGATTTAAATTGCTTTTAATTTTTTTTATATTATTATCGTCATTAAAATGGTTGGAAAAAATAAATGCCACATGTGTTAACATCCGTCAATTCAGGCATATACAGGGCGATTTTGCTGACCTCTCTTACAGGGGCACCATATTGGGTGGGCCAACTTCGCTCCCACAGTAAGGACAGATAGTACAGAGAAGGAAAGAACATCCATGCCTTGCCCGGGATTCGAACCCAGAACCTTTCTGATGCAAGGGCAGTTCCCAATTAATGCAATATAGAACACACAAAAATAGTTTTATTTATAAACACAGAGATGCCAACTTGCTTCGGACAGCGAATAAATATTTTCAAGTGGCAGTTTATTAATTGTGATTCTTTAATAAATTGTGATTCTTTAATAAATTGTGATTCTTTAATAAATTAATGATTGGTTTAATAAATTCAATTTAGTAGATTTTTATCCACCACTATTTCTAAACAATTCGTAGGCTTATGTAATTCACCACTTTTTTCAGATATGTCATGCTAAACCTTTTAAAAAAACTAGCAAAATCTGTCTAATATTTGCAAATTTAGTTTGCAGTTACTTATCGTTAGGCCAGACGTACGAGCCATGTAAAATTAGCGTGGCATTCAACGTGTTAAGAGCATTTACCTTACAAAAAGTTTTTTTTTTCCTTACGTCTACCTTTGTATCTTCTTTTATGTATATTTTTTTAAGATTTATTACTAATTTATTAACTCCTTCCTTCAAATACAATCTTTAAAAGAATTATTAATCAGTTTGGCATGTAAACGACTGGTATTTCAGGCCAATAATTATATTTTATTGTGCGTGTTAAGAAGCAGTTTTAAAAAAAAACGTATTTAAAAATAAATGTGAGTGTAATATATTCCAACCTAATAATTTTGTATTGTTATTACTTATAATAGTAAATTTATTGATAGTCCCTTTAGAGTGCATTACGAGAAGATGTAAGAATCATTATCGTGTGAGTAGTGTCAGGTCAAATGATTTATTAAAGAGACAGCAAGTATGGGGGCGAAACCTTATAATTTGTTGGCCAGAACATTAATTTATTATCAAGTAATAGGTCTTCAGCACCATTTCTAAGAGGTGCAGTAATGAGAAGGAGGTGCATGTTTACATAGATTCACTATCAGATCTTTCACTGTTATTTCTTGCTTCAGGGGACTGAAAACATATTTTTAAATGTAGTCAATTGAATATTACGGAAATTTCGTTAATTTGTAATACTTTTACCTATTTTTTTCATGCAAATTTTCACTGTTAATAATGCTCGTTAGTTTGAAAACATATTTTTTACTTATCTTTAATTGTTTTTAAATGTACTTTTAAGGGATCTTTTGCTAATAGAAATAGAAAGAATAAGCCACAGCTTGAGTAACTCATACTTGAAAGAAAACTTTAATTTTAAACTCTTCATACCATCATGCTAAAAAGAATGAATTTGTACCCAGACTATAAGTTAAAATGGAAAAATATTTTAAATACTTATATATTGTTAAACGTTCTTTTAAAAAAATCACCATTTTCAAGGGATTTTTCAGCCAAGAGAAAATTAAGGAAATTGATGACTACTTCTCAATAATTGAGAAAAGAAGTTATAATAACTTTTTCAATATTAAAAATTTTAAGCAAAAACTTGTTTAATCTCTATACAACTGTAGCTTTTTTTCATATAGACATTTTTCAAAATTTTCATAATCATAAAAGAATTAACAGCTATGAGTAACTAACCATCAACAATTATAAAAAAAGCATATCATTCACTGCACTACTTTGTTAAAATACTTATACTAAACAAACTTAATTATATTCCACTGAATGCAATACATCGTAGATAAAATATTGAATCTAGGATAACTTAAACAAAATTATTCTTTTCGAGTTATATGTTACCATCAATTTATGAAATGCTGGCATTCTATAGAATGACAAATGCCCCTTATGAAAAGTATGAAACAAGAGAATTATTTCATAATTTGCCCAGTAATTGTAAAGAATGCCTGTAGGCTTCTCATTTGTCATTTTTTAGAATGCCTAGACAATGTGTAAAATATTGATAGTCTTATAGTTTACCGTTTTATAATTAATTATTAGAATGTCTAGCCAATCTTTCATACTTTGCCGGTTTGTAATTAATCATTTTATAGATTACCTAGACAATGTGTAAAATATTAATACTCTCATGTTTTGCCGTTTTGCAATTAATTATAAAATGTCTAATCAATTTGTGAAATATTAATCATTCATACTTTGCCGGTCGATTTTAGGTATCCAAAAGAATACCTTATTTCATATTTAGAGACAGCAGCTACTTAGATGAAAAAATATTTAATTGGATTATTTAGATTAATCTACAACTAACCACATGTGGAATCTAACGATACATAGATCTTAGAACTAGACAAGTCATAAGATAAGACAAAACATTAATTTAAAATATAAATTTTTCCAAACAGTTCGCAAAACAGGTGGAAAAAAAGTTTCACAGCTCTAGTTTAAGTGTTAGACCCACAATAGAATTAAAAGAAACATGATTAAAATTTGTCAATTCCTTTAAAATTAGCACATGAATTCCTTAATTACCTTTTTTCAACGTTATTTTGTAATGTAAAATCTCATAAAGAGAAAAAAAGGAAAAAAATTTAAATTCATGAAAAAAGGATTTAATAATTATTTGTAAGCATAAAATGCTTCAAAATATCTATTTAAGAAATTTTCATAACAACTAAATAAAAAAAATTATAGTTTGAAGCTAAGGATTGAGAACAATAGCAACTTTTTTCTAACTGTATTCGTCAAAAAACAGTAGTTGAATGACATTAAGAGAAATTCTTGATTAATTAGCAAGATATCATCACATATTCTATTATTATAATTAACAGCTTAAAATTTTGTTATGAAATGTGTGGACAGGGGGATACAAAAAAAAATATGACATCTTTAATAATTATAGATTTAGTGATCTCATTTTCGCATACTAGTACTCAATCTTTATGGCTCGAGAGCCTAATCTTAATCATGCTAATTATTTTGGAAGGCGATATTTCAAATTACGAAATCTGGCACAAAACCATATTTTCTCTGGATGAAAAACATATCTTTTACGATATGTATGTAGTTATAGACCCTCAAAATATGCGGGTAGTTACAAACTGGAAAATATGGTTTCAATAGTTAAGGCAGGAGAGCGATTTAAAGTTTGAACCCCTGAATTTTAAGTTAACTTTTTGCGTATTTCACCTTACCTTCGGAACTAATAAAGCTAATCAGAAAGTTTTTGCACACAAATATAAAGTTTCTTTAACGAAAAATAATTCCACATAAAAATTATTTTTTAATAATTATTTACTATTTTTCATTGCTTAACCTACAAATGATTGAAAATTTTTGAATCGTTAAGTAAGCAAATTTTTGCAACAATTTGTTTTTCGTGATTTTAACTAACCAAATCCTAAGTTTTAAGAGTATTGTTCAAATAGTTTTTCAAAAATAAAAATCTAAATATTCGACTTCCTTGAGCTGGAAAATTACGCTAAAAGTGAAATTAACATTAAGGGACCTAAACTTTCAACTGTTTTCGCACCGACACTTTATTTTCAAGAATACAATTCTATCGAAGAAAGGCATGTTTATTCAGAGAAAGTACGTTTTGTGACTTTTTTTCTTTCTTTTATAATCTAAAATACCGTCTGCTCAAATTAATTTGCATATTTAAGGTTATGCCCTAGAAACATTGACTCCTAGTACGTGAAAATACTATCATTAGATCAAAAATTATTAAAGATATTCACTATTTTTGTGTACTATACATTAACTCCTTTGAATTTTTTTTACACGATACATATAATGAAGATCGTGAGAATTTAAATCGAGAGACGAAGTTTAATGTTATAAACGAGCTATTAATATCTTATAATAAACACAAGGTGGCAATTAAGAAAAATCCGGTTTTATCCGTGAGTTTAATTAAGATTTGGCTTTACTGCGTGAATGAAATTAAAAAGTATATGTTGCCGATGAATAATGATGCTGTGTTATAAAATGGTGAAAGCCTCTCATTCAATCTTAATGTCGGTTGATAGCAGCCATCGAATTTTTTTTATTATTATCATCATTATTCCTTTTTATTCTTTCTTTTTTTCATCGTGCTTATGAATTTTCACATTCTCTCTAATTATGTGAGAAAATGGGCAAAGATAGAGGAAATTAATTAATACGGAATAAAATTGAAAAAGCGATTAATTGCTTAATCGTGTTGAGACATATAATTAGTATGTGATGACTAATAGCTTGAAATGTGTTTCAATTTGCGCTTAGCTTTTTATTAGCTTAAGTAGCACCTGCTCAATGAACTAATTACACAAATGTGTTCTCTTTAATTTACAAAAGAATATCTGCGTATAATTTTAACGTTTTTTTAATGATGAAATATTTTTATTCACGTTATTATATCAATTTGTTTTAAAAGCGATCATAAGTGATGTAAAAGAAATGAATTTTGTCTGAATTTGAAACTTATTACAGGTAAATTGTCTTTGTTGGCAGTATTTAGAATTTATGTATAAGTTATGATAGAAAACTAACAATGAGTCTTTGTCTTATAAAATAAGTTAAAAATAAATTTTATTCTATGAATACTAAGTATGTTAATAGTTAATAGTTCAAAATCTTGGATTTAGTTTAGATAGCTTTATGTTTTGTAGTGGTCGGTTATGAAGAGTTAATTCAATATTAGCACACAACAAGTGATTTTCGACAGGATTTTCTTCGAAGTTAAACATTTTATTGTTCCAAATTGAGATAATTCCAAAAATTTTCGAGTTTTGTTTTTTTTCATCTTAATTTATTTCTCCTTTTCTGTTTCGTCCCACAGTGAACTGATCACTAGACACGGTTTCCAGTAGAACACCGAAACCAAGCATCACTGGCTGCGGTCAATGTGCGGGTGGGTGACCTCTTTGATCAGGCTAGAAAAGGACCAAGGCATAGGTCCTCGTAAAATAGTTCTACCGTAAAGTGCTCGACTTCTCTCGCAGGCTGTTGGGTTGTGCTCCCAAAGAGGGGGAGACACTCCCTCGGCAGAGGATCAAAATTGTGATGGCATGTCTTCAGATCATCCTCAGGGATGTTTCCCAGACCATCGCAAATAGCCCATTGCTTAGCTCTAGTGCGACGCAAATAAGCAACTACAACAATTTTTCACTCTCAGCTTCCACATTTCTTATAGTTTTGTTTCTCACCGTTATTTTTCTGTTGGTAACTTTACATCTTTTGTTTCAAATAACTTCTGCTTTTTTCATTCGCTCCTGGCAAGTCTTGAATGGGCTCTTATTTTTTAGTGCTTGAAACACGTCGATTTTTATTACAATCGTCATTTTTTTCCTTTGAAACCAATAAATTTTTTAATCAAGTATAATTCCAAACAAGGCTTATTTCTTTTTCAACATCTTATTATGTGCCTTAATTTATGATATTTTCAATTTTTATTATTATTATTATTTTTTTTAGAGTTTAAACATTTGGTTGGGTAAAGCGTGTGGTTTTAAATAATGTTCTATAAATAATATTTAAGAAAATTCTCGTAATCGTTTCGTTATTTTTTCTTAAGCTAAGAAAGAATAAGATATTTTTCTCAAATAAATTGAATTGTGATAAAAAGTCAATTAAGTGTAAACTGCGTATAGCAGTCTTTAAACACAAAACACACATACATTTCCGATGACAAAACTTCAAAAACTTTAATTTTCACGTCACAAATAATTTTAAAAAAAAAAAAAAACTTTCTTGATGCATTATGTCGTTTTTTTCTTCCCCTCCACATGCAAATTGATTACGAAAAAATTAATCTCGAATCGACTCACTGATTTCAATCAAACTATTCGAATCACCGAATAAAATAAACAGATAGGAAACACTAATTGAAATAAATCGATTTGAATACAGTTCAATTAACTGATTCAAATCAAGGAATTAATTCGATCATTCAAAGTCAATTCAACATACAGCGTATAGTGTGTAAACAAGGTGCACACATACGTTTTCCGTTAACAAAACTTCAAAAACTTTAGATGGCTCTTCACACCACAGAAACTTCAAAACAAAATACGAAAAAAGAAAAAAATACTTTCTTGAAATGTTCTTTCTTTTTTTTTATCTCCTTGTTTTATTGCTTTTGAGTGATAATTTAGAGTCCCTATAGTTGCCTTTAATAGCAAGATTGCGTCTAGCTTATCTTTTACTTTCAAGTTTATTGATCTTTTAGATCTTTCTACCAACCTGAAAAAGATTTCTTAATAGATTTCCTTTCTCTGATTTTCTATAGATGAACTGAGAATATTGCGAACAAAATGGGACAAACCTATTTTTATTGCTCTCACGTGACTTATAAAATCTTTCATGAAATGTTTTTGTTTTTTAGTCATCTAGTCAGAACTTAAGTAAAACCGGTGAGTGAGGAATAGATATAACCGTTAGAGACTTTTGAGTAAAATTATCCATTAACACCTAATTAACACGGTGAATCTGCTTTTAGCATTGTGATTGCTTTTTTTTTTTTAGTTTTTTGTTTAGTACATTTATTAAACAATATAGTAAATAAGTGCGTTTATATATATATTATAGTGAGTTTCAGCTCTTTAATAAAATAATATAGAAAAGAAGCCAGTCTGCAGGCGTCATTTGATGTTAACAGTTGAAGACTTTTGAGTGAAATCATCCATTAATACGGTAAATTTTCCATCTATTTTATTATTTACAATTTAATATTCATATTAATTTAAATGTTATTTGCTTATTTGATTATTAGAAAGTTCTGAAATGTTGTAGCACTCTAATTAATGTCTTTTAGTTTTCTATTTAGTACTTTACTAAAACAATATAGTAGGGAAGTGATTATATATTCGATGTTAAAAGTTGGAAACTTTTGAGTGAAATCATCAACTAAAACGGTAAATTTAATTTATGTTTTAATATTTATGATTTATAATCCAATGAAACGTAAAAGAATTCATTAGCTTATTTTTATATAGTAGAAAATTCTGGAATTTTTTAGCAGTGTAATTAATTTTCAGTGTTCTAAATAACATTTTTATAAAACAATATGAGAAAAACGCTCTCCCATAAATAACAGTGTGGTAATGCTAAAATGTTTTTGAGAAAAGGATTAAATTCTATTTCGGAAATTTTCACAAAACCAAGCATGCTTTGTCTTCTGCAATGACCATTCTTACTAAGTACTTTTAGAATTCCTGTTAAGAATAACATAAAAGAAATCTACTAATTTAATATAGGAGCTCAAATAAAGATGTAAACTAGGATAATATAATAACACCTTGGCCAAAGAATAACACAATCGAAAGTCTATGAATCACTACTAAGGACATAAGACTGAAAACCTCTCAGTCTGTTTGAATGCAGGTGGAAATAAGGAGGAGCAGAATTGTATTTATTAAAACACATTCAAAAATCTTTTCTCACTAAACTGTTTTTGTTTTTAGTACCATTTCCTTAAATAAAGATTCGTTACACGGAGAAAAAATTTCTGGTAAAATTACCGTACTGTATGGTATTACCATTTCTGTCTTCCTTTTTTTTTAAAGAGTAGTTCTGGTTAATAAAACCATATTTGCAGTGCTTAAACCATTTACTTGGTAATTTTTCCTTTTATATTGTAACGGTTTATCAGAAATTCTGGTTTTTAAAATTATAGTTATTACCACTCATTTAGTAAAAAATACAAAACTGAAAAGTAAATTTAACCAAATAAATGGTTTTTATGCCAAGCACTGAGATATCAAGATAAAAATACCAAATTTTATCACATATTATAAAAATTTTATTGTTAGTTTTACCAAAATCATTACCAATGATCTACGGTAAAAATTACCGAGACCTTTGGTGTTCACATAGAGCCAGAAACATGGCAAATTTTACCATATTCTAGTAGCTTTGATCATACTTTTTCCTCACTGTAAATTTTAATAGCGTTTATTTTTTTCATTTGCTTCAATACTTATTTATGATCTCTAATGTGCTTACTGATTTTGCTTCATTTAAAGCAAATTTTTTTAAAAAATTCTGGAATTAAGTTTTTTTATGAGTTATAATTCATTGAACAGTAAATTAATTTTTTTGATAACTTGAATAATAGAATGTCATGTTTTAATGTTATAATTTCTTCGAAAGAAGTTTAATGCATAATTTTAAGAAGAAGAAAAAAAGAAGTTATACTTAAATATTTGTAACTAGTCAGATTTGCTTTCTTTTAAAAGTTTAAATAATATTCCACTTAAAATAATGGTCCATTTAACTGTATATAACTTACTCTGTATGATTTCGAACAAAAAACTCTCGAAAAATTTCAGTTTTTGAAATATTAATCTTACAAATGCGTGTATTAACGCGCATGAAATGTTCTCAAAAAATATACTCTGAGTTAAATAGATTTCGCTTTATTATAGAATCATTACAATATCTAATTTTGTACAGGCTTACACAAATTTAAACTATTATTTTTATAAGTTTCAAACTTAATAGCAGCTTAATAATCCAGCAGAATGAGAAAGAATTACGTTAATTTTCCAAATCTAACTAAACAATTTAACTAAATCTAAACATTTAACATTTTATGTCTTAAACATTTTGAGTTTTTCAATACCGTAAAAATTTATAACTAAATTAGTTTAATCAAACAACGACGTTTTGCACTGGTACCAGCAAAGCACTAAAATGTATATTATATAATAATAGCATAATGAAGATGACAAATTCGTTTCATAATTCGTAATAATTCGTAAATAAGCTTCGTTAATAATATAAACTTACACATTTATATAAACTTATTTCAAATTCGTAAACAAATTTATAAATGTATTTCATAAAGCATTTGTGAAATCCTAAGGTATTAAAATTTAATAACATTTTATTATGTTATTTTTTTTAAAAACAAAATGCTTTTTCAGATTCTTACATAATATAAGAGACCAAAAGCCAATGGGAATGATTGTTAAACAATTTATTATCTCTTTCTAAATTAAAATAAGTTTAAATTAACAAGTTTCCTATTGATTTCATTATTATTATTTTCCTTGATGGGACAGATTATAAGTTATGCAATTTTAAGATCTTTATTAGGCGAAATGCGATCAAAATCGATTCATTTGTTACATAATCCTCAGAGTGTGAGCAAATGACTCCATTTGTTCTTATCATATTTCTTGTCATTGGAATTGTATCGTCTCTTGTATAAATGTAAATGTCGCTGAAATGTCTCTTGTATATGCAATTGGATATGTATCGTCATAATTGATCATACTTTTTCATGGGTTTTCTGATTTTTTTTACTGTATACTTAGATTCTATGTGAGAAAATTTGCCTTTAAATTTATATGTCTAAAAGTGAGTTAGAACTTGCTCTTTAAACTAAACTCTTACCCTACTCTTGATAACTATATTTCTTGTCATTTCAACTTTTTTTAATGGAATTCTTTTTTTTCTTTATTAAGTATACTCATTCCCGTATTTCCTGAATTTTTCAGCAAACTCAGTTTTTATTTGAGAAAATATGCATTTAAGGATGATTTATTTTTGTAACATAGGAAGCTGAATCTTATTTTGAGGACTAATATTGCCATGCCCTATGCTATTAATGCCCTGCTCTTACATATTTTTTGTCATTAGAGTTTTATTACCCTTTTTTTTTTATTTCTTCTTTATGAACTCGTAGAATTACATCATTATGTACACTTTTTAGCATGTTTCATGATTTTTTACTGTAAACTCAGATTATGGTTGAGAAAAAATGCATTTAGGTTTGATATATTTATTACAAAGTGAATTAAAACTTTACCCGTAGATCAATAATTTACTATGCTCTTATATACTTCTTGTGATTGGAATTTCATCATCAAATGTCTTTCTTATGGAATTATAGAACTTCTTTATTGAAAATACCTTTCCTCATGTTTTCCTCATTTTTACTACATACTCAGAATATATTTGAGATAAATAGAAAATATTCCGTTAGACTTAATTTATTTGTTACAAAGGGAACTGAAATTTGTTCATATGACCAATATTTTACACTCCTCATACGAATTATATTAACTGTTGATAGATTTTTATCACTACATGGCTTTTATAATTTATATGTAATTTTTTAATGAGTATAATTTTTCACGTCCAGATAAGTTTTTACAGTTACCCCTAATTTTTCATATCATATTATGATTTTATTTTTGAATTTCTATGATATTATGATTTCTAATCATGCTTTTATAATATGATTTTATACTATAATTTTATATTTTCCAATTATAATTTTAAATTTCCCCAGTGAATACGCTTCCTGAATTTTTACAATAATGTAATATCACTGGCTTTCCTTACTTCACTGAAATATCAAATTTCTTTAGTAAAGAGCTTTTAAGGGTTTTAGATTAAAAAAAATATTTAAAAAATGAAGAGAGTCGCTCTTTAAAGGAATAAAATAGTTTTAATTAATTTGATTGTAAATAAACCAAAACTAACTTGCACTTATTTAAACTCATAAATGGTCTTTTCCTTTAATTTGTTTTTTATTATTAATTATTTTCTTTATTGTTGTGCCATGCATAATATAGCATTCTATTCTTCAAAAGTATTTATTTTTAAGCTAATGTTATATAAACAAAACAGAAATGATTGGGAAAAATAATATAAAAATAAAATCCCAACCACTTAAAAATAAAGTATTCATATCTTTTTTAAAATCCTTTCTCTTGTTTAGTTAACTCGGAATCACATGCAAAAAGTATGGATTTGTTAATTCCGTTCTTTTTGAAAACTAGATCATTAGATTTGAGGCAACAGATGGCGCTAATTTTTTTCGTCCCTTCTTTCTGAATACGCCACGGGAAAAACTTTGAAATAAATTGTGAAGAAGGCGTTACTAATACTTCGGAAACGCAACCAATCACAATCAAGATTTCATGTTTTCTTCCCCTTCGGGTAGAGCAAAACATGGGGAGTTACAACTTCTCATAAAGTCAGTCTTGTTCTTCAGTCTAAGAAGTGATACTTTATTCAGTTTGAGATTTACTTTTTCTTTTATGACTTTACAGCCGACTTTTTTTTCTTTTCCATTATAAGGTCAATCGGCTATGTATATTATTTTACGTTTCTCTTGGCCTATTTATAACACTAGAAGAAATACAGTCAGATTTTTTAATTTTTAAACAATTATTAAAACTGAAATAGTATTCAAGTATTGTTGTTTGAAAGAAATGTGGGAAATTTGAAAAAAAGTTATTAAAAGTGCCGATACTAAATTTTGACCATGGCTTTGGCAGATTTCCATAAAGTTTCTTCAATTGCTATTCCAAAACCAACACGACCTAAAATAGGTTTCTCTATTGAAGAACTAGTTGGTAAAAGTGATAAATCACCGTCTCCTATTACCCATCAGAGGACACCTGAAAATTTAATAATTAAAAAAGACTCCTACGATTCTAATATCCATCATGCAAATTTAGAAAAATCTCATGTTTTGATGCCAAGAGTCCCAGAACTATACTCTCAAGCATATCCAATTTACCATTCTCCTGAACCTGAAGTTGATTTTTTTGGTTTTGGTAGACCAAAATACTCTTTACTGAATGGTTGTGAGCCTGTTCGACCAACGTTACCGTTAGCAGTGACAAGAGATTCGCAGATGATGTTCCCATGGCTCTTGAATAGGGATCTAAGAGTCTTACCTCATAAATGGCAAGGTAAATTGAATTTTCATTTTCTTCATTCAAATGATTCAATAATTTGGATATAAAATCAAGGCTTAAATTTATAAGACATGGTTTACATTTATTAAAGTTAACAGACTATTTGGATAAAGTCATACTATTGTTTGAAAATGGCAATTGATAAAGTCATATGACATAAGTAATTTTCTGTTTCTTCAACGGATTTTACTTTTGATAAAAATAAATTTTTTAATTGGTTCCAGATTTCTATTTAATTATTTCCTAATATATAATGGTTTTTGTTAAAATTTCTGTTTAATTATTTATTTTCAAAAATGCTATTAAAGTTAACACACCTTTTTGCAAAATTGTAAGGTAAAATAGACTGTAAATTTAAAACTAAATCAATGGAATAATACTTTAAATTCGATACAATAATTATTGCAAATAATTTTTTAATAAAACGTATTTAACCACCCTATGGTCTATAACTTATTAAAACCCAAAAATTTTATTTATTTACTTTTCACTGTTATTTTCAGCATTTTTAATAAGTTTTTTCAAATAACCGTCGGTACAAAATAGGTTTATGATATTCAATAATTATTCTCTTTCTTATTTTAAACGCAGTAAAAATATCGCGAATAAACAATTTTAACATATTCCAATTTTTCTTTTCTTTTCAATTTAAACTTATGCATAAAAATTTGATACACAAACAAATTAATAATATTCAAAATTTATTATTTCTCTTAATAACTATAGATTATCGTGTTCTATTAAAATGCATAACTGATTCGTGGTTCTGTAAATATTATATTATACAATATCATTTTTACCTTTTCTTATAACAATATAGCCAAAGTTATAAAAATCAATTAAAGAATATCAAAAAGAAGTAATTAAAAGAAATATTACTTATGTACAATTATAAATATTTAACCCTGTTTCCTATTAATATTATAATGAAATCCTTATTCAAATAATTACAGAAACACCAATCATAGTGATACACCAGTATTAGAAATTTAAATTTTTAAATGTTATTAACATTTATTTTTATGCACTGTTTGTCGAGGAAGGAATTGACAAATATGCTAAAAATTATTGTATACAAACCACAAACATAATAACTTTTATTACATTCGCAATGCTTCAAAAATAATTAAATGTATATAGTCTAGAGTACTAAAGGAAGGTCCATGCAATATTATTTCTCAAGTAGTGGTAAGTCTTTAAGTCTTATGGCGTAATTTTATAAAATTCAAAAGCCACGATTTGTTCTTATTTTAGATTGCTATCATTGAAGAACATAATATCTGAAGTTGAGGTAGTGATGGTTCATATCGTACTTTTTTGGAACCTAACTAAGACTAAGAAGCTCTAAAATAAAATATTAGGACAGTCTCTTGCTTAAAAATATTTTTTAAAGAAAACTAACTAATTCGCCATGTGTGGAGAGGAAATCCTAGAAAACCATCTTCCTTCAGTTTGATGGCAATAGGACTATAACCCATGACCCGCCCAGCAATAGCTATGTTTATGTCGTAATATTAGTCAGAGCTCATTGTGAGCTGCATACAACCACATGTGACCAGTATTTGTGTCTGGGTCAGAGGTAAAAGGATAAACTGTATTTCTTTATTCATCTAGGAACATGATGAATGGATGGAGTTTCCTCAAATAATGGATGTTTGCTAATATTTTATTAATGCCATTTTTAAAGAGAAAAACACATTTTTGAAATTAAAAAGCACTGAAAGTGCGTATATGAATGGTAAAAGTAGAGCTATAAATTATAATAATTAAACTAAATTTTTTAAAATGATTTAATCTTAACAAGAGTAAGCAATATGGAAGAGGAGAATCGTGCTATTTTTGTTCTATTTTTATTCTATTCCCACTACTCTATAGTGGAAAGGAAAAAAAAAACATAACTATATTTAAGCTATAACTATGACTAGGTTACAATATAAAAGTGAAAAAAAATGGGACGGTGGTATTATATTAGATTTTATAAATCTAAATATGTGTGTGTTCCATTCAAATCCAGTTTAGGGATAAATTGAATTTACCTTAATTTCCATTTACTATTCAAAGTTATAGAGATAAATCAATTTCAAAGTTAGAAAGTTCTTGTCACTCTTTTTAACAGTAATTCTGGAGTCTTATGTTTGAGATATTTTATTGGTTTACTAGAATTTTTTTAGATGTTACAGTGAAAATTTTAAAAACAAATTTGTTTAAAAAATCTGACATTTTTAAGAAAGTGTGCATTACAGAAATTTTACCTCTCAGTTGAAGTGTTTTGACATGAAATAAACGTAAGCTGTTTTACGAGGTAATTTAGTTGTAACTGTTTTATTTAGATTTTTAGAATGTGTTTGCTAAATTTATAAATTATAATTGACAACTGATTCTTACAATTTCCATTTTAATTCTAATACAAAAATTTTTGATTTTAATACTAAAGTGTTTTTTTTTTCTTTTCTTATGTATCCATGTGTTCACATTCATAGATATCTTTTTCTAAAGTAAAATGCAGTATTTTTGAAATATTACTAATAGATATTACTAATAGTAAGTATTACTAATAACCTTTCTACTTTTCATTTTTATTTGCTATTTTTTTTTCTTTTTTTTTTTTTTTTTTTNTTTTTTTTTTTTTTTTTTTTTTTTTTTTTTTTTTTTTTTTTTTTTTTTTTTTTTTTTTGCTGCTTCTCCCTTCCTACATACTCAAAGTGAGTTAATAAAATTTTTTGTAAGTAAATAATTCTTTGATTAAATAAACAGAAATTTCGTCTTAAACAGCATTTTTAACATCATCTGCGTTTTGCTGTTGCGTATCTGTTTTCCTATTTTAGTTTCAAATAGTTAAAATAAATATAAATGCAGCTCGTTGAATTTTACAGCGCATTCTTAAAATATTTTTTTATGTTACGTAATGTTACATTTAGCAGTAACATTATTTTAAATGGTACAAATACTTACATATTCATTATTAATAAACTATACTCCTTGTAAGCATGCGCCATTTCATTCCTTTCCTTTGGTGGTTAGAATGAGAAATAGAACAAAAAGCTCTTAATTTGTAATTCGTTTCTTTTCAATTTTCAGTAACCTAATTCAATAGTGCCATGTTGGCCAAGTGGTTAAGATGCTGAGTTGTTATTGTGTAGGTCCAATTCTCAATCTTAGCAGTGGCTTAAAGCCCACTCAGTCTTAGATAGCTGAGTACCAGCTTGCCTGGGAAACGAAGGCGGTCGTTGCGTAAAGCTGACTAAATTCATTACTCATTACTAATTACATTACTAAATTCATTACTAAATTCATCCTGTGCTGTTTGTGTCCAAATTGGAATGGCTCAATCCTCAATATCTCTCTTGGCTAACTGTTGGTTGTAGTGGGAATATTTCATTATATTTTTTTTAATTAAATAGTGATATTATTATTTTAAAACGAGTCCCCTAAAACGCTCTAAATAGTTTAGATGCAGTTTAAAAAAAGAAAAATATGTCTAATTAAGGTTTTTCCTGTCCTTTCAAAAAATTGATGTTTTATTCCGTGTGGTGCTTTTTGCAACTAAAAATGCTTAGAATAAAAATTAAATTACATTTTCTCTTTCTTAAGAAAACGAAGAAGTTAACAAAACATTAAAAATTGTATAAAATAATTTCGCAGATAATGTATTACATGACCAAAATTTGAAGCGTAAAAAATTTTCTTTCAATATTGCGTTTTGAAATAAAAATACTTTTTACAAACTCTGGACAAGAACATATAGAGATATTTTTAGGTGTGTTTGTATATGAATTAAAATTGAAATATATTTACATGCAGAATAACCAACTGAAAGGACGTACAATAAGTGTCTAATTCATCCTGTATCTCATCCTCCCCACTTTCTTTAATTCCTCCTTTCTATATGAAATTAAATAATAAATTTTTAAAAAAAGCAGCTCTATTTTTCAAAAAAAAAAAAAAAAAAATTCCTATTTTATTAACGTTTTTTTTCTGCTAAAAATTTTCCGTTTATATGTATATATACTTAACTAGATCTACTTATTTGTACTTAAACTAGAAGCATTGCAGCAACAGAAAATTTCAATTACGAATAACGCAGATTTAAATTGATAAAATTCAAATTTAAATTCTTACAGTATAAATTCAAATTTTACACTACAGCCTACAGTTAAATGCCACGCTAATTTTACATGGCTTGCCCGTCTGGCTAAACGGCAAATAACTACGAACTAAATTTGCAAATATTAGACAGATTTTGCTAGTTTTTTAAAAGGTTTAGCGTGACATATCTGAAAAAAGTGGCGAATTATATAAGCCTACGAATTGCTTAGAAATAGTGGAGGATAAAAATCTGCTAAATTGAATTTATTAAACCAAGAATCACAATT
Organism: Parasteatoda tepidariorum; assembly: GCF_043381705.1. NCBI lineage: Eukaryota > Metazoa > Arthropoda > Arachnida > Araneae > Theridiidae > Parasteatoda > Parasteatoda tepidariorum. The sequence goes on along the minus strand of NC_092214.1, from coordinate 46,384,942 downwards.
AATAAACTACCACTTGAAAATATTTATTCACTGTCCGGAGCAAGTTGGCATCTCTGTGCCTATAAATAATTTGTGCGTCCTTTATTGCATTAATTTCTTCAAACTATTTTAGTAGCGATAATAAGATTAAAAAAAATTTAAAATTTACTCGAATTATGTGTTTCTAATAATCTTGGCTTCGCCGGTCACCGGTGGCCACCTTGCCGTTACAAACAAACTCAGTGCCGGTCACCGGTGACCCCCATGACATTCAACATGTTAACAATACTAGTTTGTAATCTCAATTTAGATTGCTCTCGTTAATGCCTTGTAAAATACGGAATGTTCAGACTTATAACAGAGGAACATTTTTAAATATACTTAGTTTATGAAACAGTAAAATTTAAAAAAAAAAACTAATTTTTTAAATGCTTTATAAATCTATATTTGAAACGGCGTTGACATTTTCTTCATTATATTAAATATATTAAAACTCTTTAATAAAAAGTTAAAATTAACTTTGTATGTTTCGTATTTAGCTTCGTATGTTCGTTTTGTTTTTAAAAAAAATGCTAAAAATTATAATTCTCGAAATCTTAATATCTCTTCCTCATCTACTCATTTCATTAACTTAATTTTCAATATTTCTCTTATGCTTCATGAAATGTGAACAAAAACTAGAAACAAAGGAACAAAACTAGTGAAACATGACAATTTGGAACAAAATAAATCACTCAATCATAAACCGTTTGAGATATTATTATTAATTCATTTCTTTGAAGAAAAAAAAGGTCTAACTTTAAATGATTATTTTACTTTCTTTTTTAAATAATCTTTAAATCTATTCATTGAAAAAATACTTTTATTTTCAATAAAAAAATTCAAATTTTGAAGAGATATTTTTAAATTTTGTTTGTGTGACTTTCATTGGGGTTTTCATGATGTTAAATACTATTCTGAAACAATTTTAGAAAGAAATTTTATTAGAAATGTTTTGCTTTTTTTCCAGGTGCATCAGCGTTCTTTTTTCATCCCTTCCGCAAGCCAAAACGTATTCGAACTGCTTTTTCACCAAATCAACTTCTTCAATTGGAGCACGCGTTCGAAAAGAATCATTACGTTGTTGGAAGCGAGAGGCGAGAACTTGCTCAAAATCTTAACCTCTCTGAAACACAGGTATAATTTGTTTAATTATTTAACGAAAAATTTAAATTTAATATTCTCTAATTATCTGTTATCAAAGACGGAATAGAATTTAATCTTATTTTAAATTGCGAAATTGAAAAATAAAGCAATTTTATTTACTTTTGACTGTGTTTAATGTGTAAGAGATTTGTTTTATATATATATATATATATATATATATATATATATATATATNGGGCTGTACAGTAAATTAATTCGGAAATTTTTACGGTGTATCAGCATTTTTGCAGTAAAAAAAAAATAATTTTCCTAACAAAGCATCGAAATTCAACACTTAACTATTCATAGTAAAAATGACTTATAGAGCCGGAGTAAAGCTTTAGATTTTCAAAATATTATGTGCAACAGTCGGGAAAAAAAAGCAGAGTGCCTTAATAATTTATGATCTGTTGGTTGAATTTTCATTTACTAAAATGCTGGTTCTAGGATCTCAAATCATATCTGCAATTCAATTTGTGAAGGTGGTATTTTGGAAAACGAAAACAGAAGGTAGAAAAACGGTATATATAATGTATAAAAACGTTTAAATATAAATATTTTTTTTGAGCAACAAAATATTAGAAAGGGAGATGTTGTAGTCTGGAAAGTTTAGATCCAATTAAACTAGTCAATCGATCGGAAGTTCGAAATCCTTAATATTAAAATCTCTTTTTGTATGTCTCGCTATAACGCTTGAGATATACAATCATTAAACAACTTATTTTCCACTTAATTGTAAAACTCGCTGAAAAAGTATTCCATGAATAATTTTTATTTTCAATATAATTTATTATTTATTTTAGTAGTAGTCAAAATAGGTTTGCTTACTAGGTAACATTTTTTTTATCCCATTTTAAAGTATATAATTTTAAATGAAAAAATACAAAATTTGAGTGGAAACAACCAAAAAGCTTCTAAGTGAGGAAAATTTCGAAAAATTTGCATTCGTTTTTTAATTTCTAAAGAACTATTCGACCAATTTAGTTCACATTTATGATTTCTCAATTAACACAAGGAGAAAAAAAATTTCTGATAAGATTACTGAACTATATAAAAATAAAATGAATGATATATACATGTGATATAAGCGTTTGCCACAGATTTATTTTGACCTTGCGAACAAATTTGTGCTAAACTTAACGGAGAAAAAAAATCTGGTGAAATTACAGTAGTGTATGGTATTGATTGGTATGGTAATAATATTTCTAGTAAAAAAAATCTATAATTCTGGTTAATAAAACCGAAATATATAGTTTTTAAAGGATTCATTAGGTAATTTCCCCGTTCATATAGTAGCAGTTTAACTGAAATTCTGGTTTTCAAAATCATAGTTCTTATTTACTACACATTTAGTAAAATAAACAAAACTGAAAAGTAAATTTTACCGAATAAATGAATTTTATGCCATGCTCCTCGGTATCATGATTAAACTACCAAATTTACCATATTTTATCATATATTATAAAACCATATTTCATTGTTAATTTTACCGAAATCATTACCAAAGCGCTTTGGTAAAAATTACCAAGTTCTTTCGTGTTATTTTTTCTCAGTGTAGCGACTACGTTTCAAATAATGCAAAACTTTTCAAAACCTTTAAAATTTTTTCAGTTATTTTTTAATTAAATAATAGATAATTTTTAAAAAATATTTTCACATGGAATCATGTTTGGATAAAAAAATATTATAATGTGGACAAAAAAGATTTGATTTGTTGAAATAGTTCCAAATACAATGTGAAATACGTAAAAAAAAAAGAAATAATATTAAGAGGTCTGAACTTTCATCGCTCTTCTTAGATGAACCATATTTTCCACACTGCAGTTACCCCTTTCGAGAGACAGAAGTTCAAATCTTTAAAAAAAAAATTTTTATTCTGAAAAAGTACGTTTTAGTGCTTAATTTCGTTTCTTAAAATCTGTTCACAAATCAATTACAATATTTAAGATTAGCCCCTCGAGCTATTTAGATTGCTTCTTAATACGTGACAAAGCAATCATTAGATCAAAAGTTACTAATGTGTTCCGCTTTGTTTCCCTTTTTTTTAACGTATTTATTTAGGGCACTATTCAAACAATTCCTTATGCTTCCGTTTCAGTTAGAAAAACATATTTCCGACTGAATTTAACACTACAATTTTATAGCGTAACAAACATCTGAAAGTTGTCATTCAAGAACTTAAAAAAAAAAAAATATTGTCACAACTACCAGAATATTATAAAATTTGCCGCGCTTCTGTCTCTATGGGAACATTAAAAACTTTTTCTTTCTAAATGTGGGATAATAAAAACTAACTATAAGTTTAGAAACCAGAACTGCAGGTATACCGTAATCATATGAAAGTAAAAATTACCAGATGAATGGTTTAAATACCATAAATTTTGATTTTCATTGCCGAACTTGTGGGCTCTTATTTTTACCCGAAATTTCATTACCATACAGTACGGTTTTTTATCAAAATTTTTTTCATCGTTAGGGGTTTAGGTGGTTTTGATTTCATCGTGAAAGCATCAATGTACAACTTTTTTTGAATTTCTATAACTTATCTAAATTTTAACTTAGGTTTCTAAATATTTTTTTTCATGAGTTTACCTCTTAACGGATCAATGCCTCCATATAAGAGGCATGACACTATCACTTACTGCTTCTAATGTCGCGTATAGCGGCAAAAATCAATGATTTAGTTTATTACTCTCATTTTTAGCAACATTTATAATTTTTTTATTATAATAATTAATAAATCTATAATTGAAATTATAATTTATTATCCCAATTATACTTGGTGTGTAAAATATTTCTGTACCGTTAAGGGTTAACATAAGCACATACATTATTTAAATGCAAACACTTTTGAGAAACGATGCAAAGAATTTTATAATTTTGCTTAATTTAGAGCTAAATTTAGAAGAAAAAAGGATACTATAACGTCTTGATTGCTTGATAAATGTCATGAAAAGCATGTTAACGACATGAAACCAATTGTAATAGACATTCAAATACGCTCTCTTTAAAACTATACTTGCTCAAAGAAATTAAAAAATAGTATTTTTGAGTTTAAAGGAAAAGTTTTTTTATAGTAAAAAAATAAAAAATACTTTTTATTTCGATAAAAAAAAGTATAAAATATTTAGCAATATTCAAGTGGTAGTATTATTTAAGGCAACATGCTGTACTCAAACCATTTACCGAGCTTTAGCTTAATAGGTTTATTAGAAGTCGAGTAATCTTTCACGTCAAGTGAAAAAATTTGAATTGAGAAAAACAGATTTAAAGGCAAAACTTTGACTAAAAAATTTTAAACAGAATAGTTGAGTTTGCATATGAATCCAGTTTAGAAAATGATTGTGTTATTTTATGTTTTCAGTGAGTGGATTTCAGTATTTTTACTGTAACTTACGAAGTTTTTGAAGCTTGGTGACAAATTGCTTATTTTAAAACAAACCGTAACACAATTTTTTTCTTCAGAAAACGGTAAATTTCGATAGGTAATACCCCTAGACCTGGTAAATAATTTGCATAGTTTATAAACACACAAGAAATATCTTTATAGTTTCTAAAAATTAATTAAAACTATTAAACTATCTATTAAGTAAAACTATTAAAATTCCGCACAGCCTTACGATCTTCCAGACATATGATAAAGTTTCTTTCCATAAATTAAATCCAAAACTTCTATTTAATTAATTTTTTACTACCTATCATTTTACTTTTTAACTCGATAAGTTCATGCAAATTCTATTTTCTTAAAGTTATTTCCATTAAAATTCTCTTTGGTGATAAGATGATAAGAAGTAATAATGTTATATTTTTAAAAAATATATATTCGGAAGATAACATCCAGGTAAGTTTATGAGCTGTTGAATTTGATACGAGCCACGACGTGCTGTAATTAAATTTGATAATATAATGGAGTTGAACCGCTTTTAGTTTAAGTACTGGTATTTAAAAAATTAAGTTCTCGTAGTTTTTTTTTCCTATCTTTTTATTCTTCTGAGAAACTGAAAGTGCAAACCTATTTATATGGAATATTGTTGACTGATTTGCTAACTAATAAAAATAAAATAAAATTTCATCAAGGTGAAAATTTGCATAAAAAAATTTATTTGACAACTAGAAAGTATTTTTAGTGACTTGTAGAAATATAAACATCACAAGTTTATTGGCTAAAAAATATGTGACTCAAAATATTCATAAATATATCCATTTTTGGTGCGTGTTATCTTGCAGATTGGTATTGGTTGCATTTCAATTATCCATGTTATGAGTTTTATTGGGCGTTTTATTGCTACAACACGTAAACTGAGCAATGTGAATGCCTTTTAGTGCATATTTTCATGTGAAAAAAAAAGACCAAAATAGAAAGAGATTACTATCTTTATTGCAAATTTAACTTCAGGAACATCTGCTTTAATTTATGAACATACTTGATAATCGAAAAAAAATTATCTCGTTTTATCACGTATATTTCTGTTTTTATGTAACTCTTCTGTTATGTATAACTCTTAACCATAGAAAAAGAGTTTCTTACAGTAACAAATACTAATGATATTAAATTTGTTACTGTAATAAATACTACTGAGAATGAATATGCTTAATAAAAAATTTAGTAATCACTGAATTTAAAATCTCTGAATTAAAAGGTCTGTTATATTCAAAAAAAATTTTTTTAGAGGAGTTAGAACTCAATATTTCCAATTTATGTTTTTTTGTGATAACAAAAAAGCTTTAATATTATTGGGAGTTGAAACAAAATCTCATTTCTTCAAATTAGATTTAGTTCAGGAAGAGAAAAATTTTCTGGTAAAGTTACCTTACAAAATGGTAGTTTTTTTTTTCTTAAAATTTGTTTATTAAAGACGAATTTCAGGCCATACGATATTCAACTCATTCATTTGATAATTTTTCGGCTCATATGTTAACGGTTTACAGAAATTTCTGGTTTTCAAAATTATAATTCTCACAACCGTACGTTTAGCAAAAAATACAAAACTTAAAAATAAATTTTATCGAATGAATAGTTTTTATACCATGCTCTAAGATATCATGATAAATTACCACAGTTATCAAATTTTATCACATAGTTTAAATCCATATTTAATTGCTAATTTTACCGAAATCATTACCAAAGCGCTTTGGTGAGAATTACCGAGCTTTCCCGTGCATAGAGCCAGAAACACTGTAAATTTTACTATATTTTGGTAATTTTGATAATACTTATTTTTCTCGGTTATCAATTCCTTGTACTAGAAACCTCTGTATTGATTCATGAATTCTTTAAACAATTCTGAAATTTATCCGCAGAGAGTGGATTAAAATATTTTTATTCAAATTTTGCACTTTGTAGGTCCGCAATTTTTAAAAAGCTACAATCACTTATGCTAAAACACATGACAAAAAAACCGCACTACTAAAAGAAAGTATTAAAAATTAATGAATTAAAACTTTATTAGTTTGAATATTATATATTAAAAAATGCAAAATTTATGATAACACTTGATAATTTTGGATTAAGATTAAATAGTTTTATCACATACATTTCTGGTCACTTACATGACTCTTTACTATTGAAAAGCAATTTGTTACAATCATGAATATTAATAAAAATAAGTTTCTTACTGTAATAAATAATATTGAAAATGAAATTGTTCATAAAAATACAGTATTATACTAACATATAACCCTGAAACATTTGTATTGTATACTATTTCTAATCTTTACAAACCAAAATTCCAGATTTTTTTTTACCAGATATATCATTACCATACACTACGGTAATTTCCAGGAAAAATTTTTCTCCTCGAAGTTTAACATAATTTTGTGTGCAAGGTCAAAATAAATCTGAGGCACACGTTTATATCACATGTATATCGGCACATGCATATATCGTTCCTGTTATTATTTTTTTTTTCGCCTTGTGATATCCTGATATGTAACAATCTGTTATAAAAGTCTACATTTAATTTGATTTTTAATGATCAATAAACGAAAAAAGAGTTTCCTCTTACTCGATGGGCATTGTTTCATAATACTAATTCGTTAAAGCACTCATTTTAAGTTATGCCTGCAAGAGTTTACTATATTAAAATCTACAAATTCTCACAAAAGAAGTGGTTGCAAGTTAGCCTTGTACACTGAACCCATTATGATACAAATCTACTACAACTTTAATGCGGTGCAAAGTTGAGCTGTATTATTTTGCATTTAAAACCATCTTAACTGCATGATAGTGAGGTTTAACTTGGACAGAAATATGGCTCAAGCACCCCATTAAGGTTGCAACAAACTTGCACGATATTGGGATAACAATTCAAAATTAAACCAATTTTTCTAAGAATGCTCAAGTTTTTCTACCTATGATTCCACACTTTAGCAATGTGCAATGCACATGTTTTGCTTACGAAATTTTAAGATTTGAATAACTATTTTATTTAAAATGGAATTATATATGACGACGTTTTTATTATTTTATATTTAAAAAACCTTAAATAAAATTAATGTATGTAAACTTATTGCAATCGTGCAACAATAATGCAGTGACTCAAAAGAGTGAATTTTCAGAAAACTGTTCCCAACTGCTATTGGTTTATCATGAAGTCATCGTATTGCAAGTGTCCGACAGGGAAAGTTAAATTACTGAATTTAAAGCAACTTAAGCGATCAATAGAGGTTATTTTAAGGGTTGTTTTAACACCTTTAGAACCGGCAGAAAAAGATAAAACCATACCCTAGGCCTGTACACTACGAGTTTATACACTAAAGACTATGTATAAGTACTAATACGAGATGTAAGACCAGAGTACCGAATTGAGATCACGTCTGCGTGATCTTGGGCCACTAGCGTTAGAAAAGCTCGTTTCATAGATACCAAGTCAAAATTTTTGATGGTTTTCGATTGATGGACCAACATAATCTTGATGTAACCATCAATAATTCCATCATGAACCATTATATTTTTTCATGGTAACCAACGTAAGTAACCATCATCCCAATGTAGGAATTCGGACTGATTTATGATGGTTTAACATAAGAATAACAACTTGTTCTGATATTCCAAATGATTTGTTCATGTAGAACCACCATGAATTTCCATCACAGTTTCTTAGAAATCAAATGTAGAGATCATGAACCACCATCACCCCAATGTAGAAATTCAGATTGATTTATGATGAGCCAACATAAAAAACTCAAACTGTTTTGATGGTATATTCCTGGTGAATCAACAAGAATTTCCATTAAACCATCATAGAAAGATATTGTTGAAACCATCAGGGACCATCACAAATCATCATGAATTGTTAGCCCATGAGAATCAAACTTCTTTTGATGATTAACTATTATAATATTAAAGTAGTATTTTCCATCAGGGAATGATGGAAGCTTGTTGGCATATCAAAAACCATGAACACATAATGGAAAATGCTGGATGATGGTGACCATCAAATGATGTTGAACCATCATAAATCAGTCTGAAACCAACATAAACCATCAAAACTTTTTGATGAGACCATCAAGAATTTTGATCACGTGTATGTGATTTAGGTCCTGAAGAGGTAAATGCAAAAAATAGAAAAATAAAGAAGAACAATAATGAAAGAAAGTAATTTTGGAGCTACGATACTATTGTTGCGAGGGTGCGATATTTTAAAAATTGATTATTACATATTTTTCACCAAATTAAAGTTTGCTTTTATTTTAGGTTAAAGTGTGGTTTCAAAATCGGAGGACAAAACACAAACGACAGAAACAGGATGACCAAAGTTGCGATCTTAAAAATAAAGACTTCTTTGATTCCGCTGATCAGTGTAGTTCCTCTGATGAAGAAGAATCGGTCTCAGAAAAATCTAGTCCTCCCGTTCCAGATAGAACATTATCTACTCCAGAAGAAACTTTTGATTCTTCTTACCTTAAAAGGGAAACTTTATGGAATCCTATGGCATCAAATTCAAATTACATCCGTTCACAGTCACCTCAAACATTCAAATATGATAGTTAACGAAGCGAACTTTATTTTGCTTTTACTGTATTATTTATGCAATTGTATTTTGTATTTTTGTATTTATATTAAATATTTTATTTGTTACCAAAGAGTATGATTTTTTGATTGTTTTTAACTTTTCAGGAAAAAAGAGGTATCACCTTTAAATTATATTTATTTTTGGATATAATTCCAACTTATAAGATCTAAATTTAATATAATTTAAAATTCACTTATTTTCATCAAGAACAATTAATATGAAAGGAAATAATTACATGCATGAGCAATTCGAATTAGCTAACAGATACTTAAAAATCACACTTGAGTTACTTTTTATTTTTAAAAATTTTTATTTTTAGTTGCATTTCAACAATACTTCTTTGTGTCATACAATTAGTTTACAAATAGATTCGCACAAAAATACTTCTATTGACTTCCAACAACATTAAACGGAGGCGATTAAGTTATTTTCATATCTCCACAAAACTAACTTTTTACTTTTATAACTATATTTTTATAAATAATGAATTTGTAGTTATGAATTTAAGCTGTTCTGCAAGCCTTTCCAAGCAATAAAAAAAAATTTTTTTAGCTCATCAAGCACGAGAAATATGCAGCGGGTTTTTATTATTAATTTATATCATCACATGGAATTTAAACAAAATTAAAATTCTAGAAATAGACATTTTATAAGTCAAATGTCATTACCAACAGTGTGGTGAAATTACCACACTGTAAGTAATGGCATTTCTGGTAAAAATAAAACCATTATTTTGGTTAATATGACCAAAATATATGGTATTTAAATCATTTCGTAATCAGTGGCCTTCATTTGGTGATTTTTCCATTTATACAGTAAATGTTTACCCGAAATGCCGGTTTTTAAAATTATAGAACTTACTACAAGACATTTAGTAAAAAATACAAAACTGAAAAGTAAACTTTACCGAATAAATAGTTTTATGTCGTTCTTTTAGATATAATGAGAGAATTACCAAATTTTACCACATTTAACATAATTTATCTCATATTATAAAACTATGTTTTATGATTATTTTTTCCGAAATCATTACTAAAGCTCTTCGATAAAAATCTGAGATTTTTGGTGTTCTCATAGAGCCAGAAACGCAGTAACTCTTACCATATTCTGATAGCTTTAACCATACTTTTTTCTCAGTGTAGAAATAGATAGTGATTTCTATTTGTTTCCCCTCATTTAAAAATTTTTTTACCTTTGAAAAATAGGAGAAATTTTTCCAAAAAAATTTGAGGTTCTTTTGGTACTGTTATCCACTTGAGTGAGTCTAGTTTAGCAAGAGTTGGTTTTTATATGAAAATAAGTCTTCATCAGAATCAGACGAACTTGCAGGTTTGTTTTTTAGTTAGTATTCATGATTATTCTTAAAACTTTTGAGGGATTTCAATACAATTTGACAAAAAATTGAAGAATGTGCGGTTCTTTTATGTAATTGACTAAAAGCATTAGAAACAGCATTACGAGCAAGTATGGAATTTATGTATCATACAGTATGTAGATATAAAATAATGAAAACAATCTGAGAAGGATCTCAGTCTTAGATGTTGTCATTGAATATTTTGTGACGACATGTGTACAAAAGTTACTCCACCAACATTTATTTTTACTTATAAAAATTTAATAATAAGCATAAGCACATTTAATAAAAGCATTATTAAAAAGTAAGTACAAATTGATCAACTACATTTAATATCAGCTGTCGCGCTTAATTTTGGTTCTCATACAGTCATAATCATTTTGGCAATTGCAAAACAGATCTGTGAAGATCATAGCTAATTTTATGAGCATGAGTCCACAATTTGTACAAAGCGAACAGCAATATTGTGACAATAATATAACACAGTTTAATTCCTGGACAATGAAACCATTGTGCACAAATTATCTCCTTTACTAAAAATGTTTACAATACTTTATTGATGCTTGCGAAAAATCAAAAAGAAGATTAACCAGCATTTAAAAGCTAGCAATTTTCGACAATCAACAATCTTGTGACAAGCAGCAATCTTGCGATAAAATGTAACAAGATTCAAGCGCTGGACATTTGAAAACATGAAACGCAAATTATCTTCACTAAAGATAGTAATTTAAAGTTTTTTTTAATTAATAAATTAAATTTCCTTGGTAATAAATTAATTACATTAATCAGACTAATAACTATATGAACGAAAACTTAAGGAGACGTGCATATATAAGTTTTACTATATATTAAGACCTATATAATTTTTTAAAGTTTGATTATTAATTTGCTTATTTGTCTTTATGTTAAAATGTTTCTAAAGAAATAATATTAAAAGCACAATCTTTTCACATTCATATGATTAATTTTTATTTTCATTTCAAAACGTGTACACTTCTTTAAAAGAAAGGAAAATAATAAAGAAGTTTCATTATTTTCATTTCAAAACACATGTACAGTTTTTAAAAGAAACAAAAATAACTCAAATAAAGAAGTTTCATTATATTCTACATGCATTCCAGTCTGAGATATAGAATATTAAACACTGTTTTAATATGATCAATTTCAATTAAAATACCATTAATGTCTCATTGATATCCATAATTTGTTTGCATTGAAAAATTATAAGAAAAGTGCAAAATTCTGAACAAAAAATTCGTCTAAGCGTCATTTAACTCTCGGTCAAGATGGCGATTTTCTAACTTTATAAAATATGCAATACGGTCACCTGCATATTTTATAAAGTGCTATCTATCTAACTATAGTGCCTGCTATCTAACTACAAAATAATGTAGATGGCTCAGCGAAGAAGCCGGTCCAATGATAGCAGACTTTATTTAATTTGTAAACTCTTTTCATATTATTCTGTTAAAACATTGTATAAAAGTTGTTTATAAAATAGAATAATTATTCTCATAGAATTCTAATAGAATCATATTTCTAATAGAATCATATTCCCTCCACCAATTTTTTTTTTTCCTTATGGGACTCAAAATTAAACATATAAATATTGACGAAGAAAAAATTCTGGTAAAATTACCATGTTGTACGGTAATGAGAAAAAAACATATTTCTGGATTAAAAAATCAAAATATACGGTATTTAAACCATTCATTCAGTAAGTTTTCAGATCATACAGTAACGATTTTTCGAAAATTCTGGTTTTTAAATATATAGTTCTTAATTCCACACAGTTAATAAAAAGTATAAAACTGAAAAAAGTGAATTTAAACGAAAAAATGGTTTAGCTATCATGGTCTACGGTATCATAATAAAATTACAAAATTGTACCACATATTATAAACGTTAGAAATAATCACATATTGTTAGTTTTACCAAAAAAATATCACAAATTGTAAGTTTTACCAAAACTAATTAATTCTACGAATTGTTACTTTTTCCAAAGCGCTTCGGAAAAAAAATTACTAGCTTTTTTGGTGCTTCCATAGAACCAGAAAATCGGTACACTTTAATATATTCTGGTAGTTTTAACCATATTTTTTTTCTAAATGTAGAAATTAATTATGCACGGATTACTTAGTGTGAAAAAATTTATTTTCCAACATTTTTAAAATTTAATTTCAATCTTTTTATTTAAGTTTTTCACCATAATGAAAGTCAGCTTCCAAAAATATAAAGCATGGTTGATGAGACTACAAAAAAAGTAGAAATCCTGAGCAATTTCATAAATTGAACTTATCACAGCATTCTGATATGCGGAAACATAAATATTTAAATTAAGAAACTTTAAAGATAGGACATAATATGGAATGCTAACTACAACATATCTTTTATCGTTGTTTAAAAATATCACTTATTTAAATAAGAAAATCAATCTTGTCAACTTATAATCTTACAACTTCTTTCAGTTATTTAGCCAAAACAATTCATTTCTGTGTTAGCGTAGATGATTGAGCTACGCGTCGCTGCTGATGTAGAAAAATAGAGTCGGCAAATTAGACTTCATTTTACGCTTCTGAAGTGCAAATTTTCCAATTATTTCACCTGTTAGCAATTGAAGTTGTGTTATTAAGGTTCTTAAAATATTAGACTCTAACTTATTAAGTTTTATAGCTAGACATCTTGGCACCATTAAATGCTATGCTATTTTTATAAACGCACGTTATGAGGAAAATGTTATTAATAAAAAAATGCTGTTTCTTAAGGAAAAAATGCTTAAATATGTCAAATTTTAAAATAAATTCAGCAATTCAATTTAATTGAATTATTGAACGAGTATTTCATTAAAAAGTTAAGGTTTTAAATAAAAAAAAACAGATGACGCGTGTCTTTAAATATTTTAAATAATAGAAGTACCAAATTTTATAGAAAAAATTTTTCGTTCGATGTTAGTTGATATATTGAAAAAATTAACTTAGATTAACTACGGGGAAGAAGTTGTAAAGAAAAGATAAGCAATTAATCTTGATTCGTGTTCTGATATATTTCACGCTATAGAGGTAATGATAGCGATAGATCTTTTATCCAATCTGTAGTTAGTCTTGATATGTTCTACAAGCAGATAGAGATAAATTTGAATCCACATGTAAAGACTTGAGACTAAAAACTCATAATCCAAGATAAGATTTACTTACAGTTTTAACAGAACGTACAAAAGTGATGTGTCGCAGGTGTTGCTGACTTTGGTCTTGTCTTTTATGTTGCGTAAAGAAATACTAGGTTGCAGAATCTCACATCGACATAATGGAGTTATTCAAAGCTAATAACAAATTAAAACAAATATTGCTAAATGTCTATCTTATATAAGCAGTATTTTATTTTGAAAATTGTTCTGAGTATAAAAAGTTTAAGAAGATTCTTTTCAATATTATATAAAATTTATATTCTAATAATAATTATATAAAATTATATAAATAATAAATTTATATGAAAATTATATTCTTTTCAAAATTATAGTTTTTCCATTAACGTGCTAAAAAGATTGAGTAACAATGCTTTGCATTAAAAAGTGTCCTAAATAGGAAAAGTTTAAAAAGCTCTGTTTTACAATTCTCTGACTCAGTGTTTCCTAAAGTGCGGTACGCGTACCCCCAGGGGTACATGAACAGTTTAGCCGATGCGAAATATCTTGCAACAAACGAAAATTTCAAAAAATTTTAATTAAAAATAAAGCTAGCCATGAAAATTTACGATTACGTATTTTTCTATAGACTATTTTTTGCAGAGTTAACAGTTAATAATTAGTGGTATCAACAGTCAGTCGTGAATTTTAACTTTTGTGCAATTTTTTTACAGTAAAAAATACATTCATTCTTTTATTAGTGGTACACAGCGTTATGAAAAATTTTAAAAGGGTACACAAAAGTCATAAGTTTGGTAAACACTGCTTTAACTCTATTTCAGCTCATAAGCGAAAATTTCCTAACGAATCGCTGTGAGGTAGAAAAAAAGAATAGCGTTGCGGTGAATAAAGATAAATGCTACGCAAAGTCTCTCTATGAAAACTGAAGGGTCCGGATGGCCAGGTTGGTAGGGTACTGGGCCTATGTCCAAGAGGTCGTGTGTTCGATACCCGACGACCGAAGACTCCCCAAGTAGTAAATGGTGTCTGATGCACGTTAAATCTGTCGAGTCAAAAAGTCCACCATGTTCCCATAACAAATTCTACCTCTTGGGGTACTGATCCAGGATTTTCCTTGTCTTCTGGATTGGTTAAAAATTACAAGGCTACGGAGTTGAACATTAGTACTCGTAAACCCAAAATTGGCTCGGCTGTTCAACGACGGTTATAAAATAAAATAAAATATGCAAACTGAATTAAGTATAAAAGTTTCATACTAAAATGAGTCCCGAGTTGAAAAAGTCTAAGAAGCTCTGTATTTTCCATTAAATAAAATAAAATAAGCACTAAAACGAATTTTAAATAGAACTATACATATATTTTTTAAAAACGTAGATTTCAGTCGGAAAACAGTTCTGGTGAAACTACCTTGCTGTCTGGTAATGATATTTCTAATAATAATATCAAAGTATTCATAATTAAAACCATTCATGTGTTATTTTTTCCATTCTTATCATAACGGTTTACCGGAAATTCTTTCAAAACTATAGTTCTTATTAAAAAAAAAAATACAAATTTGAAAAGTAAATTTAACCGAATAAATCGATTAGTGCCATGCTCTTAGGTATCATGATAAATTTACAATTTAGCCACTTTTACCAATTTTTATCACATATTGGGAAACCATATTTTATTGTTAATTTTCCTAGGCGAATCTTTAAAAATTACTGAGCTGTTCAGGGTTCCATTGGAACTAGAAATATGGCAAATTTTAGCATATTGTGGTTGTCCAAATTCTACTTTTTTCTTTGTGCCCTTTGTACCATAATATCGGTTTGTAAAACATAATGCGGTGTAAATCCCCTACAATCTTAATAAGTACTTTTAAAATTGAACCATGTTTTTGTGTAAAGTGAAACGCTGTATCGAGAAATCAATTTTAAGAATACTGTTACATGGTTCAACTTAATGCTATATTAAGGTTCAGCAAATTTGAACGATATTTTAGTTCAACACGATCTCAAATTTTTTAAAAACTATCTTGTAACTTACGTAATGCTATAAGTATGGAAACATGGAAACCCTTAATTCACTATCTTGAAAACTAACTTATTTAGTTCCCCCCCCCCTAAAAGATACAAGTTTGTTTAACTTTTTTGAGTAACCAAAAATACTTTTAAGAAAAGTTTCAATTAAACGTTTTCGTTTAGACCCAATATTTCTCTTTATTATAATCATTTTATTTAAATTATACTTTTATTAAACCAGCAATAAGGATTAAAATAATTATTTTTGAAAATGGCTGAATAATTTGTTTAAAGTTAAGTTTATGCTTGTTTGTTTATTTTGTTTCTATTATGTTTTCTATTTTGAAGTCTACAAAATAAATACTTATATAATACAAATATTATATAATACATATAATACAAAAAATAATAATTATAAAAAACACATTGTTTTAAAAAAATTTCATTGTTTAAATATGATTTCACGCACATTTAAAAATTTAAAAATTAATCAATATGGAACAATAATGATAAATTTATTGTAGTTGTAAGCTATCAACTCTATTTTTATGATTTCAGATGCAAGAGTTAAAAAAAACTACTTTCCATGCTTAGACAGTAGTAATCAATAAAATGGCTGAACTTGTTGCTTAAATTGAACAATATTTGCATCTAACAATAAAACTTAAGATGCTCAAAGTGCTTCTTTTTCCTTTTTTAGAAAACCTTTGTCTTTAGTAAAATAAGTTTTTGTTAATAGATTTTTTAGATTTTTAAGCGTGTAAGTATTTGTAAATCACGATATAGATTATACTATAAAAAGTTTAAATATAAAAAAATGAAAAAAATAAAAAATAAAAAAATGTTCAAATGTGCTCGAGCATTGCTCAAATGTGGTGCATTTGAAAATAGTTGGGGGCACAAAACTATGAAGCAATATTAAAGGGCATCTAAGAACAAAAATTTCAAAATTTTTAGAAGCTTTATGCATTTTTTTAATTCAGAAATTCTTTCAGTTTTAGTTTTACATAGAAAATATTTTCATTGACTGTTTAATTTACAATACATAAATTTTAAATGTGAAAAATAAGAAATTTTCAAAAATTGCTCAAAGGTCACTATATATTTCATTTACAACAATACTAAAATGAAAGCATTTCTTACAAAAACTTAGTTCATAGTTTCACAATAAAAACAATCTATATCCTAATCTCCATATTTCGAATAAAACAACTTTACAAATTACATATTCTTCATATCTTATCTTCTGTATAAACTTCAAGAAATGTACATCACTTGAAACGAGAATTTAACCTCTACCTTGCTGTTTTCAATTAGAAATATATGAAACAAGGATATTGTACCAACGATAAAAGCAAAATCTGTCTTCAAATATATCTTCGAAACTACAACAAAAATAATACATATACGTGTTTTAAAAAATGTCTAAGTACTTTCATACTAATACTTGTTAAGAAATCTTTAAGTTTTTTTTTCTGAGCTATTTACGTATGTAATTTACACCATATAAATTTAAAATATTAAAAATATGACATTTTAAAAAAAATTGCTCAAAGGTTTACTTAAAGGAAGATGCATAATGAAATCAGAATAATGAGAACAATTCTTACAAAAACTAAGTTTATAGCCTCCTAATCAAAAATTCTATATCCTAATCTCCCCATTTCGAATAAAACAACTTTATTAATTGTACATCCTTCAAATCCTATCTTCTGTATAAAGTTTAAAAATATGAGAATTTAATCTCTACCTGGCAGTTTTCCATTAGAAACATATGAAGCAAAGATAATGTACCCTCAATAAAAGCAAACTCTGTCTACAAATATATCTTTGAAACTAAAACAATAAAAAATAATACAAACAATATTCCATAATTAATTACGCCTAAACGCTTTCCAGTTGAGTGCATGGCAGAGTGAATGATGCCTTAAGCTAAGTGTTGACAAGCGTTACGTTTGACACGGAATATGCTTCATAAACGGAGAGCGCGACGATCTGATGGAATAGAAATTGCTTCATGCCTCAACGATCAAAAGCCCGATAAGGCCTGTAGTTGGCCTGTCTTTTTGCACTTAACCATGTATTCTTTGAATTCATTATCTTTAAACACTCGTCTCAGCTAACTTGGGCAATTTGAATAAAAGTGTTAGTTGACAGTAATGAATTGCTGTACCCTTTTTGATGTCATAGCTTTTTATTCTTCTTGCTTGGAAGACTTTTCAATAAAGCAAAATTCTAGTTGCTTGTCTCTTTGATCTTTAAGTCTTAATGTATGTAACTAATATGTAAAATCTTAAGAACGAGTTTTATAATGAAGATTTTTTTTATTACTCTGCTTTTTATTGCATTTTCTCCCTTAATTCTGTACAAGAAAATATGTTTTTTCGGTTTCTTATGCAAACCTCATCCTTTCGAGCCAAATGTTGCTGATAAAAATCACATAATATTCTTTTTAAAATGCGTCAACTTTGAAAAAAATGCATTTTGATATGCAATTTACTAAATTCGGAGTAATTTAAAATGTTCGTCATAAATTATTCTGGAAAAAATGACGGTTGCGAGCCGGTTTAAAAATAACTTGCTTATCATTGCATTTTTATTAGCTTCAAATAATTCCGGAGGTCAACAATTTTTCCGGGTGCATTACAAACATTTTTTTACTTTCCTACTTTCAATTATCTTGAAAATGGATTTTACAAAAGATTTTATATTTTTATTGGTTATCAGCAGCTTATTTCGTAAGATAAATAATAAATACAGTTGAAATTACACTACTAGAAGTTGCGCTGAAAGATGACAAACTTTTTCCATCTAGGAATTGGAGTGATAGAACAAGACCATAGTTGAAATCTTTTATATTAAAGCCTTTTTATTTATATTTTTTTCCTGGAAGTAGAAATAGTGTCTAACTTCCCGCACTTTTACCGCACTTTTGCACTATGAGAACTTAAAAAATCACGGTAAATTTACTGAAGCGGTTAGGTAATTATTCAGATAAAATTAACAATAAAATGTGGTTTTATAATATCTGATAAAATTTGATGAATGTGGCAAATTTTAGCAACTTTAGCATGATACTTTACAGCCTGCATTAAAAAACCATTTATTTGGCTTAATTTAATTTTCAGTTTTGTAATTTTTATCATATATGTGGTAATAAAAATAGTATTTTTGAAAACCAGAATTTTCAGTAAACCGTTACCATATGAACAGAAAAATTGCAAAATGAATGGTTTAAATGCCGTTTATTTTTATTAGCCAGTATTAGGATTTTCTTTTCTTTTTTTTTTTTTTTTTGCCTGAAATGCCTGTACCGTACTGTACGTTAATCTTATCAGAATTTTTTGCTCCTTGTAGTATGTTACATTTTTAAGCGTTGTCTACTGAAAGAAATAAGCCTGCTATTTTGTTATCAGAACATTTACCAAATAAAGATTTATGTTTTTATTAGATTTTTATTTTTGATTATACCCTTAGATTTTTATCCATGCCTTATTTTTTATTAATTAATTCATTTATTCGTTATATCGATTTGCTTTCATCTTTTCATATCATTTGTTTCGGTCTTCTTGTTACTAACCATCCCCGGGTCGCGATTTTCCAATCCAGAGACTTTTAACGAACCAAAAAATGTTAAGTAGAAAGTATTAACTCAGTTAAAACTTCCTTAATTTAAAAGAAAAAAATTGATTCTTTTCATTTTTTTTAATTCAGGTAACAAATTTTAAAAGAGATAAAAGCTTGCATTATAATTGCGACCAACTACAGCCAATAAGAAAATCCTTTAAAAATTCCGCTGGATTATAAATTAGCACCCTGGTCTAATTTTACACTGTACCAGTTTTGATGCATTTAATGTAGCTAAGAAAACTAAAAAAGGCAAAACAACTTAACTAATCAGCTGAAGTTTATTGTCAACTTTTACGTTATGAAACCATTTGTTGCATGAAGGTTTTCCAACTTTTTCAGGCTGTCTTACCTTTCAATTCATACCAGTTACATTTTTATTATATTTTAGACAATTTGTGATGTAGCCTTTTCTTGGTTGTTTGACGTCACGAAAATATACGTCTAAGACATTCGTGCTAATCACACGGCTTTTGAAAAACAGTAGTAAAAAATGCATTCCTTAGGCTAAACATAGTTTAGCTAAAATACCATATTAAAAACTGAAATGAAATTGATATCAAATAAAATAAAAAATTATTTTTGAATGAGCTAAAACTCATAATCAATGTTTTTGCTCCATTTGAAATAAATCATAAATCGATTCAACGTTCGTGTTTTATTAAATTGTTTTAAATATAAAAGCTAAGTTAAAACAATTTAATTACAAAATAGTAATTCAACAACTAAATTTGAGTTTAAGAGGTACTAAAATTAAAACAAATAACTTAGAAACTGATATTAAATTATTAAACGTTGTAATAATCTGATTTGTGAAATATATTGTCTATTATATATTGAGTAGTTATGAAGATATGTTGCTAATTAATAATAGTTAATTAATCACTCTAAAAATTAAGATGGATATTTTGAACAAATAGGTACACGCCTATGAATAACAAGCATTAAGTTGTTATATTCTTCCTTTATATTAATTTTAAGTTTTAATATTTTAATACGGCTGGACATCTATTTTCTATTGGCGTCCTCCCGGACCTCTTTTGTTGTTTCTGTGGGAATCACGTCATGGTCATCACATTTCACACTGCAGAGCGCTTCGTGGGAGTTACTTGATCGAGCGTTATTGGGAGGCTAGATTCAATTTCTTATGATTACAATCAGGTGAAATCAAAAACACTGAAATCTCATAAATTTGCTAAAAGCTGCGATGGATATGTGTTAAAGTAAAATACTGATACAAACAATATACTTTAAAAATATAATGATATATTAAAATTACGGATTTATATTTGCTCAATGCCGTATAAAAATTATAACTTTTTCTAAGAAAATTAGCTCTCGTAGTTTTGAAATAATTATGCAACCTTTAGTAACATCAACATTATTTCTTATAGATCGTCAAAAAGAAAATTTAAGCATATTCTTTTTTTTTAACATCAACGTTATTTCCTATAGATCGTCAAAAAGGAAATTTAAGCATTCTCTTTTTTTTTAACATCAACGTTATTTCTTTAAGCATTCTCTTTTTTTCAACATCAACGTTATTTCTTATAGATCGTCAAAAAGAAAATTTAGGCATTCTCTTTTTTTTAACATCATCGTTATTTCTTATAGATCGTCAAAAAGGAAATTTAAGCATTCTCTTTTTTTTTAACATCAACGTTATTTCTTATAGATCGTCAGAAAGAAAATTTAAGCATTCTCTTTTTTTTTACATGAAAAGTTAAAAAAGAAAAAAGAGTTTTTTTTTCTCATTACGATTCAATTTTTCTTAGCTTCTCGCTTCATTAAGATTAGAAAAATAGCAATTACTCAAAATAATATCAGACTGTAGACCGTGAGTAATATTCGAGTTAACATTCACTTTTCATAAAACTAGAAGTCACGAATATCATACAACAACTGAGATACGCAAAGATTATAATAATTCTTTATTCAATAGGTAGTCGAGCAACATTTTTTACTGAACATTTTTCCTTCTTCAGTGATACTATCGGATGCAGGAAATATGGATTCGAACATTATCTGAGTTAGTAAATATCGTGTTGACCCCATAAAGTTCTCAGTGCTCTATAGAATCTGCTCTTATCCAAATTACAAACTGCGAGTGTGTGTGGTCACTTGTTGTCACTTGCAACAAAATATTCAAGTTAAATATTTATAGTACTTCATTTGATTTTTTTAATGGTAGTAGATTTTAAAGATTTTAGCACCTGGCTCTGAAGGATAACAAAATTCTTTGATAACTAATTTTGGTGCAATGAAGGAAAATAATGTGCGGAAAATACGATACAGCCTCGAGTCATGCAACAAATTCAGATAACCAAATATAACGAAGTTTATTAAAATTCAACCGATGCCCATTTGCCATATCTACAGTAAAAAAATAATTCTTTCAATTCAGAAGTAAAATGAGGAAGTTAATATTGGATAGTAGTGATGTATGATAGATCAAGATAGATAAAGCTACTTCATACAGCCATGGAGGCTGGCAATCAGCTGTAGTGCTGGTTGAAGAACAAGACTAATAAAATGTATTCATGTGGCAAGTCCTGAATCTCATATTTCGATCTTCATATCTTCAGAGCTATAATTATTAGAATTTGGTGGGTAATCTGTGGTGCAAACTGAAATGGCTGCACACTTTTGCTGCAAGACATGTAAAACAACTTAAAATACGTCAGTGCTACATACATAGAATGCTATTGTAACAAACTATGCGTCTTAGTAAAAATAAAAATAAATAAATTGCTCCATGGTTAACTTTATTTGTTTTTTAAATTTATTTTTGTTTGAGAAAAAATATCAATTAATGTTAATCTCTCTTTAATAGTCATAGAAGCTGCAAAATGCTTAAAATTTGCCCGAACCCAAACTAAAAAAACTAAGGTGCAATGTCTCTCAAATATGATGCTAAACAACCCAAAAATTGTGTGAAAAAGTACTTTATTCCGGTTTAACATCAATCGATCATACACGATTTAAAAGGCGTAATTTAAACCAAAACACTTAAAATTGAATAATCTTACACCAAACCCTCACGCTTTTACAACGTACGAGAATCATCTTAACTTCCAAAAAAAAAAAAAAAATGTTTGCTCGCTTTGAATATCAAAAAACGCCTAACAGAATATCGCCAGTGCTTAGTTTACAATCTGGAATGCGCTGACGACAGGTTGCTGTCATTTTCAACGCTGATATTCATCAACAGAAACAAAAATCCACTGATAAATACGTATGCTTTTAGTTGCTTTATAAAGATAATTATATTTCATTTTTTAATCTCTGAGAGCTGTATTAACTGATTTTATAATGTGTAATTTTTATCTGCTTCGGTTCTTTTAAACTCAGTTCGAACTCGTATTAAGATTCACTCTGTGCTACGCGGTTGTTTGATTTTCAAACTAATTCTAATATAAGATTTAGTGTATACATGCATTCTAAATTAATGATTCTTCGTTTATATTGTATTGTAAAATTAACTTTTCTGACTTTTATGTGTATCTTATCTTACTGTAATTATAAATTTTGATGTTATTGATTAACAAAATTGGTGGAGTATACTTTGCACCAAGTAGTGTAAAATGGAGTTATGTATAGCGTTTCGCTACTCTACTTTGGTGGAAGTAGTTGCCACCATTTCTGGCGTAGAGATGCACTGAAATTTTTTACATGTACTGTGTACTCAATGTGAAAAACCTAAATTATGAGTTTCTTTTTTTATATAGTTTTAAAAGGGTCCTCTGATCCCCTGAGGCTGCTAATTTTAACGAAATTAACGAAATTTACTAGCAAATAATTAAACGATATTTTTCTGGTAATTTTACTAAAAAGTCATTAACAAAGCACTATGATAAAAGTTACCGTAATTATCAATGTTTCCAATGAGTCAAAAAATTGGGGACATTTTACCATTTTCTGGTAAATTTGACCATACTTTTTTATCAGTGTAGAATGCTTTTACTTTCTTTGAATTGTGCTGAAGTATTATATTTTCAATAGTAAACTTGGAAGCATTTGTAGTTATTGTGTAGCTTTATTTTAAAATAATAACCATTCTTATACTGTAATTTTCGTTCAAGTGAACAGTTTTAGTATAAAATAAAATGTGTAACAATAATTAAAAACAACTATGTAAAATTCTAATTTAAATTTTGAAAAACGAAAATTCAGGTAATAAACACCAAAATTTACGGTATTTAAGACATTTATTTGATAATTTTCCTATTTTTAACGATTTATCGGAGATTCTGATTTTCAGAATTATATATCATATTATCCATATGTTCAGAAAAAAATACAAACCTGTAGTACAACGCCATGCTCTTACTCTTTTATGCAGAAACTACCAGATTATTCTCCAGAATGCATTATTCATTTTACCAATTTATAAATTAATTTGTAGAATTTGAGAATGTAATTTAATTAAAAATTAACTGCCATAGCTCCAACAGAACATTAAGTTAGATAGTCATTTTAAAATGGTTAAAATTCTATAATTTTATTTGAAATTGAGCAGCTAACTAAAAAAGCTTAACTCTTGTTATACAAAGCACTTATACCTATCTTGGTCAATGGCTCTGACACATGGACATTGGCAAGATCTGTTTAATTTTGGATATAATTGAGCGAAAGATTTTAAGAGCAGTTTTAAGAGGAGTAAAGGAAAATTGTTGCTGAAGAAGACGATACAATACAGACATTTATAGATACTTTAAGGATCCAAATATATTTTTATTATTATTTTGCTACCGTCGTTAAACAGCCGACCCAATTTTGAGTTTACGACAAGCAATGCTTAACTCCATAGCCTTGTAATTTTGATCCCAATCCAGAAGACAAGGGAACTCCTGTAACAGGTATTTTGAGAAATTTACCTTCGTGGAGGACTTTTTGGTGGAACTCACCATTATTTGTGTTACATGGAGAGGAAAACCACGAAAATATCCCAAGATTTTCCTGACAATAAGGGGACTCTAACCTACGATTCGTCTACCACTGAGGATATTTTACGCTAGCACTGTCGTAGATGGGAACCGGGTGCGTATTCGTATCGACCAGTCATCGCTGGGATTCGAACCTGGGTTACCTGATTTGGAAGCGAGCGTTTGGTGCGATCCATCACGGCTCAGAACCTAGATATTATGAAACTTATCAAGATCAACGGGTAAAATGCTCGTTTTGGCAAAGCCACAGTATCAAAGAGGAAGAGAATGACTGTTACGCAAAAGAGAAAGACAGAGTTTGGAATCATGAAGATTAAGAACTGGATTACCATTGTGACAAAGAATAGGTTGCTATTCAAAGAAAAGTCTTGGTCCGCCCTGAGCTTTGTCGTGCCTACTGATGATGAGGATGATTGAATTTTACCCTTCAAAATCAAAATGTTTCTTTGAAAAGATCGCGAATCAATTTTTAAAATTAATACGAGTATTTCATCATATTATCACAGAGAGTCGGTTAGAAATTTATTCAGAAGAAAAGTCTTAGACCACTCTGAGCTGTCGTGTTACTGATGATGAGGATTAATTGAATTTTACAATTGACAATCAGAATGTTTCTTTGAAAAGATCGCCAATCAATTTTTAAAATGAATATTTCATCATTTACACTCGGTGCACCAAGAACTAAAATAATTTTGAAACTTATATATTATAGCATAGCTCATAAGGAACTGCAGTTCCAATTGTAATTGTCTTGTTTTAGCCTGAACATGAACTTTTCATACCGCTTTCACCATTACTACACTTCTTATTTTTAAAGAATAATTATAAATATCTTATATCCAGGCTTCATAATTTGGATTATGTGAAGAACGCATTCTTTTTAGCATGCATAAAAGACTCATTAGCGCATTGATGGCATATTTACGAAATAATTTTTGTAAATTTTAACAATAAACTTTCTTTTTCAATTAAAACAAGACTTCACAAATTATGTTTTGGTCAAAAAATTTTCGACCGTAGTTGTCTGTTAGGTTTTTCATATATTTTTTTACGCGTATTGCTTTTTTATATTGTAGAGTAGCTGCCATTTTTTTTTTTTTTTTTTGAAAAAGTCAAGCGCTTAAAATCATACCAATTCTTAAAAATATATAATTGCGCAGAAATAAATAATTTTTCATTTTTCTTAGTACACGGAACGTTACAAAAGAAGGTTTGTTAACTAATTTAATTGAGATGCAAGTTGTATAAATCAATGCAAATGTAGCATATAAAAGAATTTTCTATTTATGCTTCTACATAATTTAATATTTTTGAAGAAAAGTAATTGCAAGGAAAGGCTGACTTAAGTATTTCATTTTTCAAAACTACTTCTTTTTAGCTTTCTGTTTTTCAATAAATCAAATACGCAAAATCAACGAGGAAAAAGATACAATGAATGAGAGTTGATTAAAATAATATTGAGGTTTATTTAATATTGGTTTTGCAAAATAATAATTAAAAGCTTCAAGCAATAAATTTATTCATCAGGAAAAGTTTCAAGTTTCGCGTTAGATTTCGCATAATTAAGAAACAACGCACGTGTAGCATTTGACCCCATTATACGAGCTTTTCACCCCAGCATATCTACTACAGCAAAAGAAGACATCGCGCTTTCGACATTTTATGAGGCTTGTCAGTCACTTTGAACCATTCAAAGACAGAAGCAAGGGCAAAAGTAGCGTAAAAAAGACGTTTTATTTCGCGTTATTGCTGTCGAAAAATACCTTTCTTAGCTATATAGCTTTTAAGTCTAATTTTAAAAACAGCATCTTCCTATGGAAAGAGGAGTGGTTTTATATTTCAGAATATGACTTTAGGAAGCTATATAACTGATAAAAGCGCAGTTTTATAATTGAATCCTATCTTGTTTCACGATAAACTCTATATAAAATGGTGTTTTTTTTTTATTTTATTTTGTAATGATATTTTTTTTTCTTTTTTTATTTTTTTTTTGCTTTTGGTTGTCTGAATCCAATATTACCAGCTAATCTCGAAAATGGGGACTTAGTAAGTTAAAGGAAAGGCTATTTATGATGTCATTCCTGATAATGCAGCAAAGTAATTTAAACAATTTCTTTTTTCACTTTCTCTTATAAATTATCTTTATTTTACTTTTATTCCTGCGATTAACCACTCTATCTAAATAATTTAAGTGAAAATCGATAATTCCGTCAATATATTCAAAAATGCTGCTCACTAAGATAAAAGCAAGTATGTGTTTCAATGAATATAATTACTTATCACGCATTAACCTTATAAACTTTAGATTTTATTGCTAATGTCATTATATGAAGACAGTAAGTATGTCTTGCTCGAAATTTAAATTCCTCTGGGGGAAAACTATATTATTTTAAAATGATATGAGCACGTCCTACTATTTTATAACAATATTTGCAACGATTTGTGATATGAAAATAACTGATAAAAGGATGTTCTGATTAGGAAAATGTTATAATGTAAAACAGAATAAATTATTAAAATATATAATGTGTATAAAATATATTATATGTTATTAATGTATAAAAAAATAAGAAATTAATGTAGATAAAATTAGAAAACTAATGTAAATTGAAAAGTTATATTTAGAAGAACTAAAGACTTCGAAATTTTCTGAACTCATAGAAACACAATATCATGCAAATTTACTACAACATTTGTATGGTGAGATTTTGAGCCATACTACTCCGCCAAATTAATTCTTCTTTAACTTGAGTCCAGGGGAAAATAGTTGACCTCAAAAGAAAGAATGGTACAATTTAACCTCTTATTACATAAAATTGTAGCAAGCTTGCATGATATTATGGTTCAACATTAAATTGATTTTTCTGAGATCGTAGCAGAACATAATTCATAACAAGATTTTGTTTTTAATACAAAAAGAAATATATAATTAATAGGTTATAATAATTATATAAAAAGGAATATGATGCTAGACTAAGTAATAAGAAAGATATAAAGATTAATATTAAATCAAGGGAAAACAATGATGTAATAACAGCAAAATTTGGATTATTATGTACACCGAAGAGCCATTACATTATGACCCCCCTGCTAATAACATGTAGAACCACCCTTAGCCCTCAAAACTGCTAGCACAAGCCGTGGCATTGATTCCACAAGGTGCTGATAGGTAGTCTGAGGTATCGGGTACCAAACACTCACCAACTGGTCCTGCAATTCCGCGGGGGTAGCATGGCAGCACGAATTTGGTTTTCCAAGTAGGACCACAAATGCTCTAGAGGATTAAGGTCAGGTGAATTTGGGGGCCAAGACATGACTTGAAAGTCACTGGAATGTTCCTCGAACCAATCCATGACGATTCGACCCTTATGACATGGTGCATTATCCTGTTGGTAAACACCATCCCCCGCAGGAAAAACTGTTGCTATGAATGGGTGAAATTGGTCTGCAACTATGTTCAAGTAGCTTACAGACGTCAGGGATTGTTCTATGAGGATTATGGGTCCTAATGTGCCCCGTGGAAACATTGTTCCTGGGCGAGAAACCATTAAAACCTGGGCGAGCCCATTGTTATAGATGGAGGGTGGTCATAATGTATTGGCTCTTCGGTGTAAATACGAATATAAAGATAAATACAAATTATTGATACAATAATAATAATACATAGCTTTTTTAATTACAAATATTATATTGTCTATGAAATATTTTTCAGTTGGTTATTTAAAGCTAATTGTAAAACTTTTCTTTTTTTAAATATATTTAACAACACAATAACATATTAATAACATATAGTTATAATAACATATTTAACAAAATAAGGATAGTTATTTATTTTATAAATGATGCAAGGATTAATGTATCTTGCATATACTTTTCCTTTATTCTCTTACATCTTTTGTTTGCTTTACACTATCAAGAGATTAGTGAAATATGAAGCTGATGGGTTTTCTTTATGATGAAAAAGCTGTTTATAAAACTCCAATTTTTCACTAACATAGGAAACATAATTGCGTTTATGTAAGCTGTATCTTAACCAATTATTAACTCTTTAATGCACAGCTAACAAGTATACGTAGTAATACACATATAGGGGCCGTTCAAAAAGTACGTACATCCCGAAGGGGGGGGGAGGGGATTTGCTATTATGTACGGTTTTGTACGATGGGGAGGGGGGAGGTATTATACAAAGTACGTACTTTATAAACATACACCAAATTTAAATTTGACTTTATCCTACACCCTCCTTAAGTAAATATTTAATTTTATTTAAAACATAATTATTTTAATTTTTATGAAAAAGGGGGGTAGGCTAATAAAATGTACGTACTCTAAGGGGGGGGGAGTAAGACCTTATGTACGGTAATGTACGAAGGGGGGGAGGGGTTTAAAATTTCTCCATTTTTGTGTACGTACTTTTTGAACGGCCCCTATACAAGTATACGTAGTTCAGTAATACGTAGTTTGTATATTTATATTAAATGTCCAGTAATAAGTAGAAAAGTTACTATTAAATCCTGACTGAAAACATTTCCTTTTGTTTGAAAAAGTATTAAAAACAAACTCGTAAAATTAAAATACAAAATAAGTATGTATGTATGAAATATATCCAATGGTTAACATAGCAACATCTTCAGCTCGTTATTGCAATTGTGCACGGTGAAACAATTTTGGTAAAATTACCATAATGTATGATAATGACATTTCTGGTTAAAAAAAACTAAAATATACGACATTTAAACCATTTATTTGATAATTTTAAAATTCATATGGGAATGATTTACCGGAAATTCTGTTTTTCAGAATTATAATTCGTGTTATCTCACATATAGTAAAAATACAAAACTGAAAAGTAAATTTAATTGAATAAATGGTTTTTATGCCATGCTCTAAAGTATCGTGATAAAGTTAAAAATTTTACTGCATTTAACAAATTTTATCACATATTTTAAAACCATATTTTAATGCTAATTTTACCAAAATCATTATCAAAGCATTTCGGTAAAAATTATCTAGCCTTTTGATGTTCCCATAGAACCAGGAACGTGGTAAAGTTTACCACCATATTCTGGTATATTATGGATTTTTTTTTCCTCAATGAGTGAGTCATAGAAATGCATAAGAGGAACGTCACATTATTTTTTTTAATTGTTTATCGACATACAGTTTCTGTAGAAATCGAACTAATTGAAATCTCGTTAAATAGATGTTTGTAATAAACGATTTCGACTGTATTCGAAAGAAAGGAATAAGGGTAAGTCGGGTTAAAACGGGTAGATAAATTTCGAAGATCTTTTGGATATAAACTGTTGAACCCAGAAACTGTTATATTTGATCACGATATTCACGTTTAATTGTGAACACAGTCGTAAATGCACTAGTTTTTATAACTGATTCTTTTCTAAAAAAATCAAATCATTTGATCTTCCCAAACTAAGACCGGTACGTATGTAAATTATTAGGTAATTTAGAAATACAAGAATTCAGTAAAAAAGTGGTAAATATTCTTATTTTATAAGATAATTTATGAATATTATGTACGATATTCATATGTGAAATAATTATCTTCTCCATCCGCTCCTCTTCAGTTTTCATGGGTCCATCAAAAACACTTTTCGCATTTTTAAAACCAACTTATCCCTTTTTGTTGAACAATAACAATGTTCAGAGTATACGACAAATAACTTGTTTAAATTCACTTATAATGTAGTTATTCCACGCAACACTGAATTCAGAATTACTGCTTCCTCTTTAGTGATAAAAAAGACCTCTGTATGATTTGTAATTTGATAATTCCTCATATTCTGCGTGAAAAGAACTTGTTCTAAGCTGTTAATTGATGCACGTTTGAGATAAGAAGTTTTTGAGTAATTTATATTTCCGTTGAATTAATGGAAAAAACTATGTTAAAATACTAATTATATTGTACTCCAATTCTCGCCTACTCAAATTTTTCTTATTGGGAGGCAAAGAATGTTTTCAGAAACAAGAATCTTTTTATATTTATTAATGTGTTTTGTCACTAGTCTAATTCGCTGTCACTAGCCATAATTTTTCCTACATTTATCTAATATTCTTAAATTTTCTTTAAATTCTTTCTTTTTTTTAAGATTTTAAGATGCCAAACTTTTTGTGAAAATAAGCACAATAAGTTTGCGAAAATCTAAATTTTCGTTGCGCAAAAAATAATGGACCACCCAGAATATAATTTGATCTAATAATCAGATCCTCACGTTCACGTTCGATCTAATAATCAGATCCTCACGTATGCTAATTCATTAGTGTAGGCGATATTTTAAGTAACCAAACTAGACACAAAAACGTACTTTCTTTGAATAAACCATGGAATAAACATACCCCTTTTTCGACGAATTCAGATTCTGACTCCCAAAATATAGGAGGTATTCGCAATCTGGCAAATATGGTAACCATAGTTTGATCAGGAGAGCTATGCAATGTTTAAACCCCGTATTTCGCCATATCACGTGAAATTTTTAAGCAATATGAAAAATATTCGTCTATCCGAAGATAATATCTAAAAATAACATACATATATGTAATACGTCAACTGTGGTGACTTTGGCTTTTGGTTTAACAAATGGGAAATTTCGTATAAACTGAATCTAGACAATGGAGTAGGGTAAGAACTTATTTATTGCAAGTTCTAATCAGTTGCAATACATGAGTAATAATCACTCTCCTTTGTCTTTATATGGCTGATACAATCTCATTTCATTTGTAGGGCCAAAGTTACCTCAGTTGACAGTATTGAAATGAATGATTGATCACATGGCATTAAAACACAATTTACAGAATTATCCGTCTAATAAATCTTGAGAAATTTGAAAAAAATTATCAAAAACAGAAATGACTTTTTTCCACATAGTCTATCTATTGTAGACAGTTAAGCTTGGGTAATATAAGATAACGATGGTAAGTTTGGCAATATTCTTGTAAATAGTTACTATTGCAAACAAATTTAACGATTAATAATTTAACAAGTTTTTTTTAAGAAAAAAGAAACATATTTTTCAAATTTATATCAACAGCTAAACTTTTTGTCAGATAAAACTTTGAATTCATCCGCCATGACAAGATTGGTAAACTATCTTCCGAATAAGATCGGCATAACTGTAAGCTAAAAGAGATAATATTTTGACAGGATTAAGAGTATTTCCCTTCATTCCCAGTGATACTTTTCCGAAGATACCCATAAAATCTGCAGTAATCCCTAAGGATACGTTATGTTTAAATGTAACAAGTAACTTCCATCATAGCGCTATCATTTGTTGTTGTTAACTCACGTGGCTAAGACAAAATAACTTTTGTGTCATTCCGCCCAATGTAAACGGTTAAAAGCTACTCAGTCAACAAAAGAGATTTTAAATAAACAATCCTCGCCCAGCTTAAGCATCCGTTGAAGAAGATAATCATGGTCGCACGAGTTGTGAATCGTCACCTACTAAACAGTATCTTCTGCGCACTTTGAAAAGTAAAAGAACTAAATTTATAACAGTTTTTCAATTTTTTTCTTCACATCCGCTAAGACAATTTTACGAGTTATTTTCAAATGGATGAAGTTGTGAAAACTCTAATGGTAGTTGACATATTGATAGTTCCGTCGGATGTCTTGAAAAAAAATTCAACTACAGATAAGGAGAACATGGCATTTGGAAGTGTCACAAGTTGAATTGATTGAACCCATTTATTGTAGAGATATCACCAACAA
Source organism: Parasteatoda tepidariorum (assembly GCF_043381705.1). Taxonomy (NCBI): domain Eukaryota; kingdom Metazoa; phylum Arthropoda; class Arachnida; order Araneae; family Theridiidae; genus Parasteatoda; species Parasteatoda tepidariorum. Next base: position 46,352,962 of record NC_092214.1, on the reverse strand, counting down.
TAATGAAACACATAACGGGACTGATGAACATTTAAATTCTCTAACTCTGAGTATTCTAATGTCGTCAGCCTTGTTAACTATGCGCTTAAAACTTTCTCTTAAGTGGTCATTTTTTTACCGAGTTGATACAAAATGATAAAAGAAAAAATTTAATTCCTTTTTTAGCTTTTAAAGTTGTTAAACAGCGATGTAAAAACATAGTCAAACAATTTATACAACTTACTGTAAACATTTTTTAACCCAAACAGCGTTTTGATACATCTTATTTTATATATTATGTGAAAAAAAGAAAAATTTAAATATGAATCGCAGCATGCAGAAGGAACTGTATTCCACCAAACTACCATCCTAGAAAGTTAAATGAAAAAACTATTTTCTGATTTTCTTGTCAGTTCAAGAAAATCTGAAAAAGTTATATTAATGGTCTAATTCTTGGACCATTAGGATAATTTTCTTTCTTCCAGATATTTTACCCATAAAAGAACAGATAATAGTTTTTAATTTAACTTTCTCGGAAAATAGTCTTATTTTGTTAACGCCTTTTCTACTTGCATTAGAAAAAATTTTATGTTTTCTTTGAGAGTAGAAAGGAATGTGACCAAAAAATAATTTTGGGTAGGTATACTGTAGAAAAGAAGAATTCTCAGTGATTTTTTCAGTGACAGAGATTTCCTGTAACAAAACACTACAAAAAATATATTTACTCACCAGATATTCATCATAGGTCAAGGTACGGCAGTAAAATTTGGCACGAAAATAAGTGTATACCCTCTGGTTTGTATAGTGAAATAATTTTCTGAAGTTTTAATTAGTTTTTTTTTTAATTATTCCATTTTTCGCGAAATTTTTGAGATAACGTAAAACATCCCCGTTGAAAGAATCCTTGCAGAATTTTTATTTTTATTTTTCCATCGTTAAGTTCGAGCGGTGATCGAAGCGGGATTTGATCCCATGAAACTAACTCCTTGACCAAAATCACAAGCATGCCGGTATTGTTGTAGTTGTAGTTCATTTTACTTCGCACAAGAGCTGCACTATGGGCTATTGGCGATGGTCTAGGAAACATCCCTGAGGATGATCCGAAGACATGCCATCACAATTTTGATCCTCTGCCGACGGGATGGCACCCCCACTTCGGTAGCTCGACAACTTGCACGTGAAGTGGAGCACTTTACTGTAGAACAGTTTAGCGAGAACCAATACCGCGCACTCTCGGCCCCTACGCATTTAGACTAATACAAGTGGTCACACACCCACACACTGACTGACGTCAGTGATGCTTGACTTCAGTGATCTGCTGGGAACTGCGCCTAGCGATCAGTCCACTGCTGGACGCATGTCGGTATGAGTTTCAATATATCAAATTATTTAGTGCACCTTTCATATTCATAACTGAAAAAAATCTGCACCCAACAGATACAATCTGAATCAACGGTTACAAATTTATTTGTAAACAGAAAATGCATGTTTAACAGTAAATTTTAGTAGCTTTAGAGAACAGAAATGTTACATGTTTCTACAAGAAAGTTACAGAATTATTATGGTTTTTAACAGAAATTTTTTACCGTGTATTGTGAGCAACTCAATGTTGAAATCTGAGTAAAACATCTCATTTGATTTATCGAAAAGTCATAATGCCGCTTAACTAATATTACAAAACCTGACAGGTATTGACTTTTTCAGTGAATTGATAAAAGTTTAACTTTAATTTTATTTTAAAAAAAATACCTCTTAAGGATGAAAACGTTCTATGTAAATTCAGGAAAACTTAAAAATTAATTTTAAAAGAAAATGTGTAGAAAAAGAGAAGAGAGTTTCCCTTCACGCTAGGAAAAACTGTCACGTGAACTGAGAAGCTGATACTATGAAGAATTATTTTATGCAATTTATTTATGTTTTTACCATAAACAACAGCTTTATTTTCATTTATGCCAGTGCATAATAACTTATTTTAATTAAAGTCCCCTTTAGTTAGGAGTAATTAAAGTTCAATTAACATAATTGAAGAATTTATCACATGTTTTATTGTTGCAGCTTATACAGTGCGCTTTCAAAATTATTTTAAACGTTGAACCGTAATATTAGATCAAATTACTGCAACCTAAATAAATACCAAGTTGATAATTCCATGTAAATTAATCAGTTCTAAGCTTGATTACTATGTTTCAACTTAACATCTTACACTCTCAGAAATGTATTTCTTACTTTTGATGATTCAGCAATCCTTGAGCAGTATTTCGTTAATTTTGAGAATCCTTTCGTCACGAAATAACGTGATTTGTGACCAAACGCGAACTCTCAAATATATGACGAAATTGTTCGTCACTTTGACGAAATATTTGCTGGGAACATATACCATGAAACGGTTTCATTAAAACCGAGGAAAGTTTCGCGATATTTGAGTGTCCATTTTTAACAGAGTAGTAAGGTAGCAGAAAAATTTACATGATACTCTGGTTCAAACTACAATTATTATGATTCGTTATTAAACTGATTTTTATGACAGTATGGTAGTAGACTTTATTTAAGTTTTAAAACAGTGGTTTAACAGTGTTAAAATATGGAAAAATTACCCATTATAGCATTTTTGAGATATTTAAAGAGATATTGAGCAGATTAGTCTGTAACATAAAATGAATCAGATTATGCTTTTACTGTTTATTCTCAATCCTAAATACAGATTTATTAAAGATAGAGTTTATACTTTTCATATTTTCACTCAATATCTTTAAAACATTTCCTAAATTCGAAAAAGGAAAAAATGAAGAAGAAAAAACATCTGCTATTAATGATTAACCATTAAATTTAAGGCATACGGTAAAAAATTCCATTTCAATTAGGGGCACTTTGCATCATCCGTAAAATATTATACCGTAAATTTTGCAGTAATATTTGTTTCATTAGAATAATTCAGTAATTTTACGGTAGTTATTACTGCAGAAATTACAGTATATTTTTAATCAGTAACATGTAAGATTTTTTATTCTGTAACATGTTCCGATAAAAATGGATTTTGCGTTAAAAAGTACCGGCAACCTGAGTGCTGGTACTTTTTACCGTAATTTGATCCGGAATTTTTTACAGCGTATGTTTCTGGACCATTCATATTGTGTGAAATGGGTTAACTAATAGAATTGTTGTTCTGGTAAGCACACAAAATAATTTTATACACATTTCAGAATATGTGACGCCACAAAACTAAGAATGATCTCGGTTCAAGCTCCAATGTATCTATTTTTTAAAAAACATGAATGTTTTTCATATATTTTTGATGGGATACTTATTTTTGTTACTAAAATATTACATCGTTGGTTGCCGATATGTTTCAGAAACGTATATACAACGTTTTTAAATTTTTAACAAGAAAGAAGATATATTGTCATTCAACAGAATGAATTAAAAATATACTTTTTAATTAATTTAAAAAATATTTTGCATGCATAGTAAGTATATGAAAAAAAACATTTTTCTAAAGAAGTTCACGTCATTTGCGCTGCGTTGGCGGTATATCTAATTACATTACTACTTTACATTATTTTAGCTTGTTCCGTCAAATTTGCTTCCCACAACATTCTTTTAAAATGTTTCTGGAGTATACTTAGCAAATTACAGATTTATCATCATGATATGCCATTTGTTTCATGCCAGTTGAGTTGTTTAATGATAAAGTAACATCATATTCAAATTTTTCAACGTAACCTTTATCATTAACTAAGTTATAATCTTTGCTTATAAATGAAAGCTTTTAGTATGAATAAAGAAAGAATACATTGTTAATGATGAAAAGATTATTTCGTCAAAGTAATTTGTTAAACTGTTTATGCTAATTTACTTTTTTACTTGCTTCTATGTTCAATTAGTATTCTTCTTTAAACCTCTTGATGACTCGATTTCCCCCTTCCTCTTGAAATTTGCCCATAAATTAGTATAGGTAATCATTTACTTTCATGATTTATAGTAATTGAATAAGTACATAAATTATTCATTTTATAATTTTGAATTTCATTTCATAAAATAGTATGATACTTTGTATAAGGGAATATTCTGGGGCGAAATATCACTGAGACAAAATGCAAATATCTTCATATTCTAGCGAGTAACTTATTTTTATTACTTAATAATGCATACAGAGGCTTAAATAATAAAATCATTAATTAAAACGATGCATTTTTAACCCACTAATTGAACCTATATTGCTTGTTAGTATATCATTATAAGTTTCCACCTTTGACACGTCGTACTTTTTCTGATGAAGATACAAACATTATAAATAGGTAAAAATTCTTTCAACAAAGCATGGATATATGTTGTACTTCAACAAATCTCTCCCACAAAACATATCAATGTTATGCTATTTCTAAAAATCGGTGAATATTTTATACTTTTATTAAAATATCGCAATATAAAAATATTTGCAAATTAAAAATTAAAAAAAACTTTATCTTCATTCATTCACTTTATTTTCATTTACTTTACTCATATATTTCTAGGTTTATTTTATAGGTAAACATATTAAAATATTATGATCTGTATATATACACCGAAGAGCCATTACATTATGACCACCCTGCTAATAACATGTAGGACTACCTTTAGCCCTCAAAACTGCTAGCACCCGCAGTGGCATTGATTCCACAAGGTGCTGATAGGTAGTCTGAGGTATCTGGTTCCAAGCGCTCACCAACTGGTCCTGCGATTCCCTCTCATTGCGAGGGGGTAGCGTGGCAGCACGAATTTGGTTTTCCAAGTAAGACCACAAATGCTTTATTGGATTAAGGTCAGGTGAATTTGGGGGCCAAGGCATGACTTGAAAGTCACTGGAATGTTCCTCGAACCAATCCATGACGATTCGACCCATATGACATGGTGCATTATCCTGTTGGTAAACACCATCCCCCGGAGGAAAAACTGTTGCCATGAATGGGTGAACCTGGTCTGTAACTATGTTCAAGTAGCTTACAGACGTCAGGGATGGTTCTATGAGGATTAATGGTCCTAATGTGCCCCATGAAAACATTGTTCCTGGGCGAGAAACCATGAAAACCTGGGCGAGCCCATTGTTATAGATTGAAGGTGGTCATAATGTAATAGCTCTTCGGTGAATATACCTGTATCTGTATATATAGGTATATATATCTGTATGATCTGTATATATGCAGAGAGTAAAAAAGAGAGAGAGAACAATAAAAAACTAATGTAATTAGAGACGAATGAAAAAAATTTAAAAAAAGTTTAAAAAAATTATTAATAAAAAATTAAAATGAAAAAAAATAAAATACAAAAAGAGAACTTCTTTTTTAATCCACACAGTTATAAACGCAGAAAGTAGGGCTTCTTAACATTGTATTAATAACGCCAATGCAAAATATATTTAATAAAATAGTGTGAGGAGCAAAAGAAATAAGACTGATTCATTAACATAATTTAATCAAGTCGAAAGAACATAAATTCTTAATTTTTAAAAAATATATATAAATATGGGGAAAAAATGAAAACGATCAACTCGAAATAAATTTTTTTGCAAGATAGTTGCAAGTACATAATATTTGTTTTTTTCTTTCTTCTTTATATGTTTCTTTTCAATATTTATTTACTAGTTATTGACTGCATGCTCTTTACTTTATACATCAATCAAACAATATTTGCATGAAATCATTTTCAGATTTCTTTCTCTTTGCAGCGATATTTACTACCAAAAAAACTTACTCACGCGCAAATATAGAACAGAACTTTACTCTCTTAACAAGACTAAGTTCATTTGATTACTCCTTAAAAGAAGATTTAGCTTGGGAGTACTTTTCTTAAATTTTTTTAGAGTATTTAATCTTAGTCTTATTTTGTGAGCATCTTTACAAAATATCATGGCATCTTTACAAAAGTATTTATACATTTACAATATTAATCTGTACATAAAGGCTTTTCTCTTTACAGAAATATTTAGAACATATTTCTCTTTTCAAGCACTGTTCAAGCAACAAAACCCCTAAATAATGACATAAAAATATAATAGCATAAAATATTATTGAAATTATAAAAACCACTATGGGAGCTATTGATTGTATGGTGTATATGTAATGTAATTTATAACTGGGGCGAGACTTTACTTCCCCTGCAACCGGAATTTTTTTAGTGAAGCATATGCCTTTGAATATTTTTGGTGGTAAGCTCAACAAGGATGTATGCAGTTTTTGATTTATAACTGCTGCATCTATCAAATTAAAAAGGAAAATAGCAAATAGCGAAGTGGCAGAATAACTAATGCACACATCTCTTGTAAATTCGACCACCAAGAAAGTATGGTAAGCACTCAAGACCTGCTTTTGAGAAGATTGTAAGGTGTCATTATTTTATAGCCCAAAGGTGTGTGGAATAGCATGCAATTCAAAGCTCTAATGCAATTGATATTTGATGAGATGATAACAGTTCGCGAAGACAGAATACTATATTTAAGTAGATACTAATAGCTTATCTACTCCCTGCGTTTAAATACTTAAGTAAAATTGCTGACACTTTGACGCATTAATATAATTTAAAATAAATATTGGGCTTAACGTTTATCATTTTCAACAAAGTAATATTTTGTATCTGATTAATTTATTTGTTGCTTTATTGAATGTCTACAAGAAAAACATCACAAATATTTGCTCAAACATTAAGGTGTTCAATCTAGAAAACTTCATAAAAATATTTATTCTTTTTTTTTTTACTCTGAGATATTTAAATTACTTTATACACAACTTGTATTTCACCTTATATTTAACTTATCTAAGAAAAAGCTGTCGTAAAAATTTGTTTTCATATAAAATGTGAATGATACTCGTGATGTGAATGATATTTTCAATGTTGAATGATACTTTTATTACACAAATTTGTTTTAATATATAATGTAAATGAAGCCCAATAATGGTAATAAATTTTCTGCATTCCCGATTTTTTCTCATTTCATAACTTAGCAAAGAATTATCAAGATATGATTAAAAAATTAAAAAATACTTACCATCTTTTCTTATAAATAACCAACCTCTAAAAGAAAATTTTGCAATAAAAAACGTTGTAATATCACGGTGAAAAATTAGAATAACATGAAAACAATATTACCATTTGGCAACAAAAAAAATAATAGTAAAACTCGCTGCAAAACAAAAAGGAATTTCAAGGAGAAATATTTAAAGTCGAGTTGTTTAAAAGTATCCCTACAAGTTAAAAAGTAAATATGGCGTAATTTAAAATTTACTTAAGTTATAATGAATTTGAACAGCATTATAATATTATATCGCTATTTAACCAAAGTAAAAATACGAAACATATAGGTACGGTATAAATACCTTAAAAAGAAAAATGTTTATCTAACGATTCGCAACTATGTTCAAACTATGTCAAAATGTCAGTTTGAATAAGAAAAATGTGAGATGTATGAGGCAAATAAACGCTATCAATTTAGGGCGAGAAAGTAACAGAATTATTCTTTAGTTAGTTTCGTGTTCATGTGATGGTTTCATCTGTTTGACAGCGGGGGTTACGATTTATCAAGGAGGGCCTGACATCAGTGATGTCAATAACAAAGAAGTCAGAGGTCTTGTTTCAAGTTAAAGAACAGACATTTTATCACTAAAAAACAATGAGGATTTTGTGTCAATGTACGAAATTAATTTTCCATCAGTTCTCTTTTGTTTTTTAGTAGTTCTTTAATGCACATCGCCTAAACGATAATAAAATATGATCTATAGTTCATCCTTTTGTACTCTGTAAAAATAAAAGTAACAAAACTAATTTTAAATAGAACAAGATCAAATAGATAACTCAAAATTTCTACAATAAGACTCTTAATCATCGCCACATTCAAAAGGGCTTACTTACTATGTTTTTTTTAAATCGAAGTGTTAAACTAGTACTGGCTGTAGAGATATTTAACGTTTAATAGCTTTCTGTCCACGTACATGACAAATTATATTACAATTATAACTATTTATTACATAAAACCATGAATAACAAAAAAATAAAATAAGTGAGTTAATTAAATATTATTTTTAATTTATAATTTAATTTATATTTAATATTATTTTAAGATTTAGTTTAAAAAATAAGCAATTCAATATTAAAAAATAAGATGAAAGATAAAGAAATAAGATAAGAGAAAGAACATTACAGATAAAGATTATAAAATATGATCTACAGCTTATACATTTATACTTCAACATTATGCTTATAAAATTTTTGCTTCTACAAAATTTTTGTGGGAGTTCAGTCTGACCACGGACATGATGCATCATGTTTTTTGTGGACACATAATTTTTAGAAAATATTGATATTTAATGACATTTAATGATTTTTGATACTTTTTGATACTTAATTATTTTCATGAATAATGTGATTATAATACCTCACATAACTTTCATTTATACCTTCATACTGCATACAGTTTTTGAATATCAGTTAACACTTTTTGTTCCAAAACATATTTTCGGACGATTCTAGAAAAAATGACACTATTATGCAAAAGTCCACATAAATTTCTATTCTTTTTAATGCATTGGTTTTGCCTTTTTAGTAATATGTCCGCAAAGCACATTTCCTAAGGGGGATTTTCATGTGATTAGGTAATTTTTTTTTTTTCATTTCTTGGAAAACTTATGAGCTACATGAAACCGTGAAGCGGGTTTTGTCACGTATTACCACAAAAAAGGCGGAGTGCATTTTGTTTGTTGAGGTTTTGTTTCCTTCTTTCTTGGAAAAGGGTCTTAGTTCAAAGTAATATACACTACAATACAAAAATATATTCTTTAATCTTATCTGTTCCGGTGTTCCAACCTAGTTGTGTAAATAGTTGTCATTGTCCACTAAATATTTATTGCACGAATAGAAGAATAAATTCTAAACTATTGTCAAATGTTATGTACAACTAAAGTCAATTTTAATATTTTATTAATCATAATTGTCTCTATCTCATAGAATTGATGGGAGCGTCATGACAAATAAGATACTTTGACAATTATATTAAAAAAATTCAAAACTTACATTTCAATATCATATTACTTCCAATTTCGTTTTATAGAGTAGTTTTGTGAGGAAATACCTGTGCGTTTGTCTTTTGTATCATTTAATAAAATCTTAGATTATCCAGATCCTTAATTGTTTCTGCAATCGTATGAACTTTTCCGCCAAAAAAAGCGCCAGATTAATGAGGGAAAAAACGATTATCTAAGCAGCGGAGGGAAAAAGGCAGTAAAATATTTTCAGGAGTTTAATCCTTCAATATTTTAATATTCAATAAATATTTTTTGATAATAAACTCAAAATATCATATTTCATAGGAGTTGATTCTAATCTATCAAGAGATCCAAGTAGTACTTTTTTTTTTGCAAAATTCAAATTAGCTGCGATTGATTAAGCTCGGTTAAATCTTTAAAAAAAAACTGAATTGAATGAGGCTAAAAAATCGAATTAATTGAGGTAAAAATATTCGATTTAAATCAAGCTAAATACAAATAATGAATAGGCAAAGAACTTGTTGCTTTTCTTTATTGTGAAAATTGCAGACTAGTTGTTATTTTAAAATTATTAAAAGGTGTCATTGCTTCAGTTGGTAAAAATACTTCAAAATTATGCATAATCAACTTTAAAATTTCTCTTCATGTCTATTGCAGTGTATGATTTGTTTTTAACTCTTCGTGAAAATTGATTGCGATGTGGCCACTTCCTAACTTTTCTTTTCTTTCAGCAAGCAAAAACTTAAGCATTACTTTAAACAAAATAATTATCATAAACTACAACAAGAATCTAGAACTAACCCCTTGCACTTCATTTTGTTCAAAAAATTTACTCAACCGTGGAAGTGCTATTTAGCCCTTCTTTTTCCTATAACTTGCAAAATGCTAGTTTTCGATGCACTAATGCTCATTTTGATTACACTAGTGCTTACTTTTATTGCTTTAGTCTGATTTTGTTTAATTCACTGCAACTTTCTTGAAAAATTATTTGTTTCCTTTATCAATGTTACATCTTAAGAATTTTAATGCAAAAGAGCGCAAAATATTTCCTATAGCTGCTATCAAGATTTTGCATTTATGTGACACTTATTCAGTGAAAATGAGTAGTCTTATATAAAGCGTTTAATAAATTAATTAAATAAATTTCTGTAAACTGAAAAAATTATAATATTTAAAAAAGCTATTGTGTTAAGTTTTTCTATGATATTTATACGATCAACTCTAAACTGACAATACAAATTATTTTATGAAATATTATGTTACTATGGATATAAGTTTATAATCCAAATAAAATTTAACGTATATAGTTTTACATATTTACAATCTGTAAAAACACATTAATGGAAATAAAGTTCATTTTCAGTGGGTTGAATGCAACCAATTATGTATTAAAAACAATTTAAATCGTTTATATTATATATTAAAAACATATTTAAAACAATATTAAAAACAATTTAAAATAATTTATTAAAAACAATTTAAAAGCACTAATTTTCCTTCAAATTCAAACTGATGGGTAAAATCGTTCAAAAAAACAAATTTTCTCTGTTACAAAGTATATTTCAAAATGACATATATATTTCAAAAAAAAACTCTTGAAATAAACTGATATATGAGATATATTTGTCTGAAGCATATAAATTCCGTTTTTTTAATATTATTATTTAATGAAACTGAAAAAAACCTAAGATATATTATCAGGTTAAGCTTTTGATGATAATATGATCAATTATAACTTGATAATACATATTATTTTCTGAAATATATTGTTCCTCTGCAATAAAGTTAGGTTTTTAAGTATTAACGTATGTATAAAGTCGAGTTATTTATATTATTTAAAAGTGCAGTAATAGAAATAATTTGAATACAATCATCGACTTGAACGACTTTTTAGCGATTTGAATACAATCATCTCTTAATTAAAAACATGCCTATTTAACACAATAAATACAAATTGAAATGATACTCATAAATTTAGCAATAAACCAATAAAGGAGTTATATTTGTCCAAACCATATACATTCCATTTTTTAATAGTATTATTTAAAGAAAAAACTAAATATAATGAAAACTAAATTTTGTGAAAATCATAAAACACAATTTAAACAATTGTTGTTTTGTTACGTTTTGTGTTGCTTTATTATAAAATAAATGCAAAGGTTGAAAAACACATTAAAAAGGAAGTTCTATCATTACTTATAGTGTACAACAATTTTCTTAACGTAATGTGTCAATATTAATGACTTTGTTTGTCTTGCACATTTTAAATCCCATGTATAAAAGAAAATAAATTTAACACTTTTATATCAATCATAAAACGCTACCCCCAAAGCCAAATATTACTCCGCTGTTACAAGTGATCTTCGCTTTAAAACGTGTTTCTAATCGTAATTTATTCTCTTTTTTTAGTGCAGACATTACTATAACATTCACCTCTCACTAGTTTTATTGTGATCGATCAAGTTTAAAACAGTGATAAAACTTGAGAAGTCTTTGAGGTACTTACGTATCTGGAATCTAATTCGTAAATTTAAGACTCCAAGCTTGTCTTAGAAATAAGAAGCGAAACAATAAAACTTTCACTTCTTTGATTTATAAAATACAGTTTCATGTGAGAGAAGACGTTTAGTTGGCTGGGCTCAAACATTAAATAAGTTCTTTCCAGCCGGTGATCGCATAAAAATAAAGCATGATGTTTTTATTACTTATTTGATTCAACTACAAAAAAAGACATATACGATGTATGTTTTTATTTCCAAGGAAAAAAATTAAAATTTTTGCGTCAAGTTAGCATGACAGGTCATTTGAAATACCTGCTGGGATATTCATTAAATGGAAATACTTAAAAAAAATGTCTTGCTAAATGTCATTTCACATAGCTTAAAGCTTTTATTCCTGCTCTGATAAATAAAAAAAGTATAGTCCAAGCAACCAGATTATGGTCAAATCTAAGGTGTTTGTGGTGTCACATAGAGCCAACAAAGACACAAAGTATTTTTTACCGAATCTCTTTAGTAATAACTTTTTGGTTGTAGTTGTTGTTGTAGTTCATTTACGTCGAACTGGAGATGCACAATGGGCTATTGGCGACGGTCTGGGAAACATCCCTCAGGATGATCCGAAGACATGCTATCATAATTTTGATCCTCTGCAGAGGGGATGGCACCCCCGCTTCGGTAGCCCGATGACCTGCACGCGAAGTCGAGCACTTTACGGTAGAACAGTTTAACGAGGACCAATACCGCACACCCTCGGTCCCTACGCAGACTGATCCAAGTGATCGCCCACCCGCACACTGACCGCAGCCAGTGATGCTTGACTTCGGTGATCTGCTGGGAACCGTGTCTTAACGATCAGTCCACTTCGGGACAATGACTTTTTGGTAAAATTAACAATAAAACATAGTTTTTATTACTCTGCTGTTTGATAGTAAATGTGGCAAAATTAGGTAATTTTGAGGAAAAGTTGGAATTTTAACAGTGTATTAAACACTTGTTAACTTTGTTTTTCATCGTTTGGTTTTTTTTTTCATATGGAAGCTGCAAGTTAACATCTACCAACATTTAAAATTATAAAAAAATATACATTTGTTAATGTACAAATGCCTGGACAAAACTCAACTAAATCAGTAGCTAAACTGTTGCTTAATAAATACTGTTGTAGGGTAAATAAAATTACTACATCAGGGCTGTCCCAACATCATAAAAGGGAAGCGTAGAGGTAGCGGATTCAAATCCCAGCGTAATCCTGGATGCACCTATTTATTTAAAATTATTTATTTATTTATTGTTACTCACACATACGCAGGCTTGTTTCCTCATTACAAGGCTTGGCTAATATGTCCTTATGAAGTTGATATACAGATAGCACAAGATAAAGGCATCACAGATACACAGATTAGGGCACGGTGGGATTTGAACCAGCTGCCTCCTCAATAGATGCATCTTTGTAATGCTTTGCTCTCATTTGAGCAATCCTTTTTAAATTTAAACAGGGCTTATAAAGGTGTTTTGTAATGAGCACACAAGTCTTCATATGCAAATATAGCAAAAAGAAATCATTTTGTTTCGCATGCATAATGAGGATAGTGTATTCAATATAAAAAAATTGTCTTCTAAACTCTTGTAAAATTGGATGATAGAGATTTTCGATTGAAATTTAAAAAAATAAGACTAGAGATGAAATAAGTCCGTTTTTATTCGATTTACTGTAAAGTCAAGACTAGGAATTATGCTAGCATAAAAATTAAATATTATCACTGAAAAGTGTAAAATTAAGGGAAAATCGTATGGTGATCCAAAACTTTTTCTAATAATTAGTGTAAACATCGTCCTGTACAAAGGTCCCGCAGTGGACTGATCGTTAAGACACTGTTCCCAGCAGGTCACCGAAGTCAAGCATCACTGGTTGAGGGTCAGTGTGCGGATGGGTGACCACTTGGATCCGTCTATGTAGGGACCGAGGGAGTGCGGTATTGGTCCTCGTTAAACTGTTCTACCGTAAAGTGCTCGACTTCGAGTGCAGGTCGTCGGGCTACCGAAGCGGGGGTGCCATCCTCTCTGCAGAGGATCAAAATTGTGATGGCATGTCGTCAGATCATCCTCAGGGATGTTTCCCAGACCGTCGCCAATAGCCTTTTGTGCAGCTCTAGTGCGACGTAAATGAACTACAACAGCAACAAATCTTGTGCAAAGCTTAAGAACATCGAAAAAGCTTACATCTTAGTTCTAAGCAGATTCGCTTGAAAAGATACTTTAAAAAAATTTATTCTTATTGATATATTTTAAGCGAGCGAACATCAGAACACCATACAAAACTTCAATGAGTCTATTTCATGATCCTAATTAATGTATTATATAATGCAATATAATTAAATTTTAAAAAAAAACAATATTTTTGAAGTTATCTAACTTTTTTATTATAAACTTGACAGCGACAGTTTTTGACATTAAAAAATGCATAGGCACAATCTTTAAATCAAATTTCCATTTATTATACAACGCACAATTACATAAAAATGCAGAAGTAATAGCAGCAATCTAAAAGAACAGCATTTGCATGTTCAGAATAGTATATAACTATAAATAATTTAAAGAAAAGCTCTCTCTTTATGAAGAAGTTATCTAAATAACCTAAAAGATTGGAAGAACTGAAGTTATAAAAATTAATTGATGTTTAATAAAGAACTATTTCTCTGTAATTAATGACGGTAACCCGTAACAACAGCGAGCAGTAAAAATACCATACGAATAATTTAAATGCCGTATATTTTGGTTAAATTCTTGGAATTAAAGTTTCTTTTACCAGAAATGTCTTTACCATGCAAGTATGATGACTTAGCCAAAACAATTTTCTCCGTGTGAATATAAAACGGTTTAGTTTAATAATCATTATTTGTTTATAATTTTTGTGATTATTGGTAAATATTCTTATTGCTCTAGGCATATTCATAACAAGACAAAATTGTGTCACTCAAGTATATAAGGCTGGTTTCTCTCTCCTAGCTACAGTTTTTTTAATGATATTTTTATTTATTTTTTTGTTAAAATGTGCAAATTTAAATAAGTTATATATAACAGGAGATCACATAAGTGTTATGACAAACTTCTAGGAGAGTTTGATCACAGTGCCAGGATTAAAATGTTTTTGATACCCATGCCTGAAAATGTCGTCATATACCGCTAGGACACTTCTCTGTTATAAACTGTTTCTTCGTGTACTTCTGAACAGGTCATAACAAGGAAATGCTCTAGCCGCGTATGACGAACTTCCTGCCGTGGATTCCTATGCAATTATTAATTCTATTGATGAGTACTAACTCCCCAGAATTTTGTTGCAACATTTACGCAACTCCCTGTTATATGTAGCATTTTTAATCTTGTACATTTTGACGAAAAATAGACTAAAAATGTAATTTTGAAAAAAAATCTGTCTCTTCTTAGGAGCAAAACTAGTTTTATATTTTAAACCCCAACACCCGAATTAGGTAAGACGAAGTATTTGTAGAAATGTAACTAGTAATTTGTTTCCCAATGTTATTTTTTCTAAAATAACTTTATGTTTTCAAAAAAAGTTTAACATGAAATCTAAAATAAAAATTTAATTCGGATATTACAATTCGTCAGAAAATATCTCAGATCAATGTATTGATAAGCCAAAATTCCTATAATGATAAACCACATTTTCAAACAGTTCAGAAGGATACATTTAAGATAATACTGTAAAATTCCATGTGGCCAACTATATATTATACTGTTATCTAATGAAAGTTTCGGAAACTTGTCTGATGGTTTAATGCAACAATTTCAGTTTCAGAAGCAAGTGTGACTCATTAGATTGCAAGACTTTCTTAAGCATTTTGTAAATGAAAATGAAAATATGTGGATTTTGTATGTTTTTACTTGCCTTTGATATGCTTTTACTTTTATATTTTTTCGAAGAAATTATGATGGCTGTTTTTATCTTTTTATATGTTTATTTATTTAATTTTTGCCATCCAATAAAGTTGCAGCTAGGTTTCTTAAATATATATCTATAGCTTTCTTAAATTGCTTTGTTTTATTTATCTAAAATCAAATTTATTATTGAATTGACTTATTTGTTCATGATTTTTATTAAAGTATAAGGGAAAATAAAGTTTTAGGGGGGAAAAAGATTTAATAAAAAATAACA
This sequence comes from Parasteatoda tepidariorum, assembly GCF_043381705.1. NCBI lineage: Eukaryota > Metazoa > Arthropoda > Arachnida > Araneae > Theridiidae > Parasteatoda > Parasteatoda tepidariorum. The sequence continues at coordinate 46,337,303 of NC_092214.1, read as the reverse complement.
GCATTACAGACTAAATAAGCATAACCATGGTAAATCCTTTATGAATCAAAATAAAAACACTGATTTATTTTTTAAGTTTGTGGATTTTATATACTTTTACTGGTTAATTGTGGATTTTATATGTGTTTTTACTTTCCATTAAAGTATATGTTAAAATACAGTTTTAGGAGAAAAAAGGATTTGAAAAAAAAAGTGACTGCATTACAAAATAAATAAGTATAATCATCGAGAGCATTTAATAAATCAAAATAAAAACATTGATTTATTTTTTTAAGTTTGTACATTTTATATATTTTTACTGGTTAAATTATAAATGAATTATTCCGAAAAAATTAGGATTTTGTTTGCTTTTATGTAATTAAATTTAGCAAAGCTTTTTAACGTTATATACTGCTAAGGATCGTTTGTTGAATCTAACCAAAATCAAACTTGATATTAAATAGACATATTTGTTTACAGCCCCTTATTAAAATAAAAAATAAGGATTTGGAAGGGGACTTCGATCCCCTTTTTTTCTCTTGACGGGAGTGTTCCATCTATAAAGTGAGATACAGAATATATGACTTTCGAGTCAATTGCTAACTATTGAAAGATGAAGTGCAACAGGGGCGGGACAAAATGTAAAGGGGATTATTTATTTTTCCCCCTCTCTTCGGATGGTTGCTAACATACTATAGTCCCTGAAATTTTATGACCCATTCAATAGCAATCATTGTACCGTTTAGACGCCGGAAAGTGTCTAAATTGTATCAATTTATGAGTACAAACTTAGAGGTTCCCATTTCATATTTAGAAATAATTCTGAAAAAGGCATAAGAATTACATGAACTAGCGAATAATTTGTAAAAAGAAATAAAAATTGTAATAATCTTTCTCTGAAATAATGTCAATTTAATGATAAGTTATTTTATAAAAATACACTCAAAATTAATTGGAACTTTTTCCACTTTTTCAAATTATATACACTTATTTTGTTATTTTCATCACAGAAAAAAATCTCATGAACCGAAAAATTAAGCATGGCTCATGATACGCAATTTCATTGTTATTGTGGGTAAGGGTAAGTAACTGTTCATTTCACATAATTTACAAAAATGGAAACTGATATTTTTTTTTAATGTGTCTGTTGATTTCTGAAAATATATACTATATGGAATGGGTTCCTTATTATTTTTAACTAAGTATAAAATTTCTTTGTGGCAGATCCGCTTTTCTTCATTATATATACGTATAAATTTTATAAAGTGTAAATGTTGCTCTATTGATCATTACTTATATCTATCTGAACTGCCTTAAATTGGCTAATCAATACGTAGTGTAACAACTATTAATTATGATTATCGTAAGTACTGGTGCATTTGTATTTTCTTAAATAGAAGTGTAACGCAAAAAAAAAATTGAGAAAACTGTCAGCAAATTAAAAATACGAAAGAATATTAATGTTATATCAAAGTTATTTTAGCAAATTGTTTAACATGACTTTACTTATTGTTTACATAATTAAAACTTATTCGATTTTCCTCTTAAATTCGATTCTTATACATAATCGCATAAGCTTACATTTTTAAGCACAACAGATTACACCATGCTCTTGAAATCTCAGTTATACGATAAAATTGCAGTTTACCTTTTGTAATCAAATATATTTATTTTTCATGCAAATTCAATTAATTTTCATTCACTTTGAACTATCTTTCTTAATTGTTCAAAAGCTAATGGTTTTCTTTTTGTTTTCTTAGTTCCTAATATTTATTGTTTCGTTTCATTATCTAGCGAGAACACTTACGGAATTTATTTTTTTTTATTTTTTAATATACATGACAATATTTCAGAACACAGAATTAATATAACAGTATTTTACCTCTCGACTTGAATTATCAGTTTTTTTCACCTCAAAAATTACTTTATTTTTTTTTATTCCCTTTCTTTCATATTTAATAATGAAATTTCAATTCAAATCCTTAATTTATTGTTGCTTTAATTTATTTATGAAATGCTAAATGTTTTTAAAAAGGATTGCTTTAAACAGAAGTATGGATATTTTGAAATTGTTCGATTGTTGTAAGCTTTAAGATAAATATTTAAATATTTTATTTTTTTTTGTTATTACTATTTTTATTATTATTTTTTTTTTTTGTTGAAAAAAATCAGAGGATTTCATCTTTCCATTTCATGTTTTACTTTTTAATTAACCTTCAATTGTATATTAATGTTGTTTTCGTATTAAAAAAATAGTTTTGCTAGATTCATAGCCATATGTACTTGAAATTGGCTGTAAAAAATAACGAGACACTTTAATTTTTCAGCTGTTGATGATTTAAAAAACTACATAAACAATTAATACTTTAAAATTTTAATTAGTTATCTATTATACTTTGCAGTTCAATATTATGCTTTACGTCACTTTTGGTAATTATAATATTTATTTTGAAGATTTTGATGGATCTATAGTAATAATTTAAAATTATTTTTTGGAATTATTACCTGTGCACTCCAAAGTAACAAAGAATTATTTAATACCTACAAACCAAGATCTGTGTTGTAACAAAAGTGGTCGCAGGCTCCTGCACTGAGTATGGCTAAAAGTATGGCCAAAGCTACCAGATTATGGTGCAATTTACCGTGTTTCAGGGCTGTATGGAAACACCAAAATGCTCGGGAATTTTAACCAAATCGCTTTAGCTATGATTTTAGTTAAACTAACAACAAAATATTGTTCTGTAATGTGTGATAAAATTTGGTAAATGTGGTAGAGTTTGGTAACTTTATGATGATATCTAAAAGAATGGCATAAAAAACATTTATTCGGTTAAATTTACTTTTCTATTTTGTATTTTTTACTAAATGTGGGATAATAAGAACTATAATTTTGAAAACCAGAATTTCCGGTAAACCATTACTACTTGAGCAGAAAACTTACTAAATGAAAGGTTTAAATACAGTATATTTTGGTTTTATTGACCAAAATTATGGGGGTTCTTTTGCCAGCAATGTGAGTACCATACAGGTTGGTAATTTTACCAGAATTTCATTCACCGGATGCCTTGAAATTTTTAAAGAGCTACAGTGGCTATACAAGCATAGCATACAAGCCCTAAATGGTAAAATCAAGTCAATAAAATATCAATACATAATTCCTTATCTAAATACAGATTATGACTAGTTATTGCAATATTTATATGGGCCCTCAGCTGTGATATGACTTGTTGGCGACAGCCGGTCCAATTTGGGAATCTGCGCAACCGCCGCTTAAAACCGATCAACCAAAACCATACGTGTAATTCTCCGTATTTAGGAAAGTTGAGCTCTTAATCAAGTGCCATTATGGTTACGTCAAAAGCGTCAGTTATAGATTGTGTCAGGACGTTGTTGATATTGACACGGGCTATGATTCCGTCACCATAGCTTCATGGGCTTCGTACTACCCCCTCGTTCCCAACTGAGGTTTTTAGGGGCCCTAAAACCACCATTTTCCACAATGCTCACCTAGCACATGGCTCAATGGATTACAGAGGACTCTATTGTTGAGAGGATGTATGGACTGACATGGATCCTTTCTATTTAAGTTGTTTTTGTAAGTAGAAATATACTCGCTCAAGAGCTTCCTTTTTACCTTCTATAGTACACTTTCTGCTGATACTTTTTTTATATCACATCAACGATGAAGGAAAATGGAGGTTGATATTTCTGGTAATATTGTGCACTCCTTCAAAGAGGTCTTTTGAAACATGATTTTTATGATTCTGTCGCAAAAGGAAAGATCTCAATGGAGAGAAATTATGGATAGCAATATAGCTTTAGTAATCGCGATTGATTGCCGATCTTTGCAAGCAATTTAGTGCTTAAACTTCTTTTTCATCACATTTCACAGATTCTTTGACAAAAGATGAAGTTCAACGCTTTCGGAATTTTGGACATCTCCTTTTGGACACTTGAGAAATAATTTGAAGTTTAAAAAGAAACTAGGATTTATAAACGTTTAAATGTATTTTTATGACCTTTCCTTACATAAAATTCGATTCGTTTATGGAGAAAATATCTCAGTTAACGGCTTTCACCCTTTAGAAAGAAACTCTATGAAGTATTTTTACGTTTTTATTTGATGGCCGTTATGAAATTGTTCTTTATTAGTTTTTATATCATTACATAAAAATATTCAAATTTTAATGAATTTAATTATTTTTGTCGAAATAATTTTTCATATTTTTAAAAATAATTTAAAATAAAATCTATTACAAAAACTAAATATAACAATTTGATGGATCGAGTCAGATAAAATAACCACTTTAAAATTTTAGTAGATTTCAACAATTATTAAAAAGAGTTCATTATTGCTTGTAATTTTACGTCATATTTTTTAAGATATATTTCATTATACTTTTGAAAAATTTTGGATGTAACAACATTTTTAGCCCATTTTATATATATATATATATATANATATATATATGTGTGTGTGTGTGTGGAGGTAAGTGGTTACACCGTGAGGTTATGTCATCAAAAATAGATCTCATTTTGCATTGTTTTAAATCTTTGACCCAGCATCCATTCTCAGAAATTTTTTTTCAATTGATCAATTATCAAACTAACGTTGTCAAAAAATAAATTATTATAGACAATGCATTTTCGTAAAATAATTTATTTTCCGCAATTAAATGCCAAATTTTAAAAATTATCTCTGTGAGTTTTTCTAATATATTTTTTTAATCAATTTATTTATTTTATTTATTTATTTTTACCTTGTAAGCACATATTTATCAACAAAATTTGCATTTCTTTAAGAAAAAAGCTTAATTTGACTTTTAAACTCCTGATAAACCTTTGACACAAATGAGACACCGATGTCCCTTTTATCTAACATTTCATTTTCTGACTATCTAATTAGAAGCAAAAATGCGCTTTAATATTTTTTAATTATAAGAAAAGTCTAATATTTGCTAAAAAATATTCTATTAGATGATCGGAATTATATTTGTACTAAAATATGAAATCCAAAAACAAACAAAAAATAGTTTGAATTTTTTTCTTTCATTTTCAAAAATTAATCAATAATTGATTTTGTAAATTAAAAAAATTTCATTGATGAATAATTGTTTCTCTTAGATATAAATAACTGCATATAAGTGCATATTTGAAAAATTATTGTTTAGAAGTGAGTCGTGTTTGGAAAATTTTACCTTTAACGCAGAAAAGACACCGCTGTTTCATGCTGTATTTAATAACCATAAATTATTAAAATGCTAAATATAATATTTTTCACTTATTTTGACCTAAATATACACAGAATAATGAAAAAAGTATAAAAATAAGTTTAACAAAAAAATCTGCGTCATAGGGTTAACTTAATTAAATGAGTTATGGCGTATTTTCTTATGAGGTAATGCATTTCTTAAAAACTACTAGATACAAAAATATAAAGTAGCAATTAACATCTAGTTTTTCTTATTAAAAACATTTTATACTAGATAGACAAGAAAAGATGTTTGTCTTAATAAATAAAAGACTTATATTCGTTGTAAATTGCATTGCATTTTAGAAGGTAACAGTTAAAGTTTGACACTAGGCGAAACTTCGTAACTCAGTATTTAACTAACCAAAAAATATAAATTATCTGAAAAACAATATATAAAGAAAAGACCATTATTTTTTTCTGTCCCAAATTTTCAACAAAACAATAAAAACGAAATCGTGTCAGGAAGCTAATTCAATTTCTTTCATCTCCTAAAACTAATTTGTTTATTCTAATTAAGTAAATAAACCGTGATTTAGATCCTCTTTAAGTATTTGTCGCTAGTTAACGCAAAATTTACTGTTTTAAAGACAAAAGAAGTCTTCTTTTATACAAAACCATCTTTTTAAACCGGATATGTAAGTACACCATTCAAAAGCCTACTTTACTGAAAAACAGGCTATTAGTTGTCCTCAGTAATATCAAAAACGTGCAACAGCGCTAAAATTATATTCTTATTGAACAAGTATATGACACCATAGACAACCACAGGGTTCCATATATGTTTATGGCGCAGCACTAGTGTGATTAGTCCATAATGTTAACGCAGCAGGTTTTCTTATATTTTGCCTCATTCTGTAGAGTTTTGTGCATGACTTCATTTAAACTCGACAGTTATTGAGGTTTTAAACATACTTTACATGCGATTTTATCAACTAAAAAAATTTTTTAAACTAGTAGTAGTGTGTTGCGGGTAAACTCATATTTTTGGTTCTCCGTTTCATAAATCGAAGCATGTTTCAATATCTCTATTTTTAAAAAACTGATTTAGATAGTTAATTGAAAATAATTTGCTTTTGCACACTTTAAAGGACTTTCTATCTATGAATGGAATGAAATTCCTTTTCAAAGCAACTTTTTTTTTAAACCTATAAGGAAATTTAATATTCAATAAAATAAAAAAAATATTTATTAGAGTGAGTTTAAAAATGCAATTAATAAATAAATAGTGTATAACTAATATATTGAAACAAAGTTGGTATACATATTTAAAAATTCAATTATTTTACAACGCTGTCGTATATTTATTTCATCTATTTTTCTTTCTTGAAGACTCAAAACAAACAAATATAGAATAAAATAACTGCTCTAATCTAAACTATGCATTGAATCACTTTATTTAACATTCCAAATTTATCTTTTTTCAAATCTATATTCTATAATCTATATTTTACTCCATTTAACATTCAAAAGCAGCTGCATTACAGCAATAATGCAAATTTATTGTGATCTGGGAGGAAAGAAAAAAAAATAGAGAGAAAACATGGGGGAAAATATTACAAAGATTAATGAAAGGAGAAGAAGAAAAATTATTACAATAATAAATTTGTGAAATATTTTTAAAAAAATTTTATTAAAAAAAATTAAAAAACCGGAAAATAAAATAAGGAAAAGATATAATCCTCATCCTCAGCTTACACGATTATATCCACAAAAAAGAGTGCTTTCCTAATATTGTACAAATGTAGCCAAAGCAAAATATATCAATACAATAGTGTGAGGAGCACAAAAAAATTGAAACGAAAATAGAACACATTAAGTAAAAAATGATCGAAATAAAACAAATCAAGCAAAAATATTCATAAAAAGAAAATGCTGAATAAAATACAAAATGTAATCTATAACGCGGGTAGCGAAACCAAATGAACTTTTACTTTCCGGTATCTTTCAAAAATGATTTAAAATATTTTCGTAACAATTGTTCCTTGATTTTGGACGGCTTTTTGTATTTCATTCTGTATTTTCATCAGGCAACGCCAGGCCACATACGTGGGGAGTGACTTGCCAGAAATTCGGGAGCTTGGTTGGGAAGTTTTGATGCACTCCCCATATAGTCCGGACCTGGCACCAAGAGATTAACACGTTTTTCTTGCATTGCAAATTAGCATGAAAGAAAATTTATAAAAATCGATTATTAGAGTTTTTCGCCAATAGGGACAAAGACTTCCATGAGAGGCATTATGAAGCCACCTTTTAAAAGACAACAAATTATAGATCCACAGGTGCATATTTGACCAAAATTGGAAACCCAAAACATGTTAAATAAAGTCTTAAAGTTCACGCAAAAGTAATTGATTTTTTCCCCAACCTAATATATATATATATATATATATTAGGTATATATTACGAGTTACTTCAAACTACACCATAATGCGATGATGTTGGTTATCATCAACTAATTCAATCAACCATATGATCAATAACAATAACAATAATATTTATTCCTCAATAATAACATGAGTCACATAGACTCTAACCACTTAGGTTCGAACCACACAGGTTTCAGGTTTTACCTAAATACAACCAGTTTCACTTAGAAACTACACATCAACTGACTCACTCTTGATTTACATCGAGAAAGTTCGTTGCTTTTTGTTAAAGAGAGCGACATCTGGCGTATTGACAAAGAGGCTGTATTCTCGCATGTTACAATGTTACACTCGGGCATCCTACGGGTTTCGTCCTCGAAACAGAATGACTAAAAAAAATCTGAAAAGAGAAGAAAAAAAAACAAAGCAGTATACAAAACAAACATAACAAATACATAGCAATTTTTTGAAGGAAAAAAA